>NW_008658586.1:35301-47544 GCF_000695815.1 Acanthisitta chloris | reverse complement strand
CATGGTAACTATACACAATGCTGGCGATGGTACGAGTTGGCGGTAAGTGAAACAAAAGTGCTAGAGAAGAAGCTTTTTCTTTTTTTTTTTTTAAATTTTTCTTAAAATTACAAAAAAAATACAAAAACAAAATTAAGAAAGAAAAATCCATCTGCCATCTCACATTAACACTACAAAATGTGATTTGACTTGTTGTCCCCACCCACCTCCTTCCCCTTCTCCCCCTTTTATTTTCAATGCTGTTGAGTAATGCCGCCTGGACTTTGGATGTACATATTGTTTTGTAGCAGTCTGAGCTGTTTGATTACTGACTTCATGGTGATTTCCCCTTGCACATCTTACTCAGAGTTACTGAACTCCAGTTTGGCTGGTTTTTATTAATGCACCCATTTCCTCTTCTCTCTCTCCTGCCCCTTCTTTCTGCTGCTCTTTCTATCTGAGACCTGTTTGTAGCTGTTACTGTTTGTTTCCTCTCTTTTTCTTTCTGCCCCCTCCCCGGTTTATTTCTTTACTAAGTTAAATGCAGCTGTTGGTCTCTTTGCTGACTGGTGGTTTCTGATCGGTTCTGGCAATTTTTCCTTTAAGTGCTTGTGTTGCACTTTGCTGTAGCAGCTGATTTCAGGCACTCGCTCCATCTTAATGATTGTCTGTGAGACCCTATTCCCTCCCTCCTCCCCTCCCCACCCTCTGAATCAATTGTGGGTTTTTTTCCTTTTTTTTTATCTGTGTGTGTTTAACTGCATGCTCTCAGTCTCATCATTGTTGTTTCCCATTCTTTCTTTTTAAATGTGTAATGTTTCTATTGTTTTGGGGCTGAAACAAGAGTAAAATGTAGCTCTGGACTCCTCACCCTGTGTACTCTCAACCTTCTGTAAGTCTTGAGGGCCCATGGCAGCTTTCATTTTTATATCCAATTTTTTCTCCTTCACCCTGGTCTCAATTCCTGTTTGGCATGGGTTTTGATTCACTATTGATGACACATAAAGGCTTCACCCTCCTTGCAAGAACTTTGAGGCTGTCTGACACGGGGCTGCAGTAACTTGGCTTCCAAACTAGTCCATCTTTTCTTTATCAGCACCATCTCTGTGGTAACACCCCACTTGCTTGTGCAATCAAACCTCTTGGAACAATGCAGAGCTCTGTAAAGAGGGTGGAGGGCACAATAAAACCAAAAGAAGACTCAGGTCTACTGCTATGTATTTATTCTTTTTGCTCCATGGGATTTGTGACAAGGGGAAAGTAACCTGGAAAAAGATTGAAAACAATGGGGAGGAAATCGGTGAACGTAGACCGTCTAAATGGTTGGTTGTGTTCCAGAGATTTCCTCAAGCCTTGGGAGTTCAAATCTAAACCTGATGGACTCCAGGCTACCTTTTTCTCTCCAAAAAGTGTGCCTGCCAGCAACCTGCTGTGCCCCAGTCCCAGTGGTGAGCTTGAGAAACAAGTCAGCTTATGTGTCACCTGGTTCAGTTCCCCTGCCCTGGGCTGGAGAAGTTATTGCTGCCTCTTGAACAGAATGTGGACAAAACATCTAGTTTTGCCCTTTTGATCACTGAGCTGTAAATAAGCCTGTGCCAAGGAGTGACAGGATGGTGGAGGATCTGCATTTTACTCTCGTTGGCCTTTTGTTTAATGCATAATTTTAAAATGCCACATTTAGCTGTAACTTTTATAATTAAATGGCAACTGTTAAAAGTAATTTAAAGATTGCATTAATGTAAAATTAGTTGTTTAAATTTTTTTGCTCAGAGAAGTATAGTGTGTGTGTGTGTGTGTGTGTGTATGCGTGTGTGTGTGTGTGTGTGTGTGGTATCGGAGAGTTTTCCACTGTTTTCCCTAACGTCCTGTGCTTCCCTCCCTCTCCTTCCCCTCCCTTTTCTTACTTCCAGGTTAACAATGCCACTGCTCGAGTGATGACCAATAAGAAGATGGTCACACCTTATGCAAATGGTAAGAGAGACTGTACTAATGATGAGCTGAAACGTTTGAAGAAAGACAAAAGAGAAAAAGTCATGACCTCTCCTCAGGACCAAAGAAACCAACAAAACTCCCAAAACCCTTAATTTATACTATTATTCTTCTTCAGTATAACCCTTAAGTGTTTGTGGAGGAGTAACATTTTCCAGATGGAGAAGTGGGGACAGAGAGAAGTAGTGAGATGGCCAATGTGGCCAAGCTGGGTAAAGAAGCCAAGGACTGATGGGTTGCCTGTCACTCCTGCAAACTGATGCTGTGCAGTGGGATGTGCAGTGCTCTTGTGTCTCGTTGCCATCAAGTAGATACCTAAATATGAACACAGAAGCATAACTTAGGATACACAATTAGCTATATCTCAGTTTAGGTTCTGTCTGTAAAAGTACAGCTGTACCCAAGCAACCAGGAAAACAGAGGCTTTGCACTGCTTGCTTGCTTGTTTTTTGTTACAGACTGTGCCTGTGTTCAGTAATTTTCCAGTGAACCTGAATATAGAAAGACCAAGTTGTTTGGGTAATGAAGAATCCTGTTTCATCAGGATATCTTGGTGGTTCTCTGTGCAGTAACTTTATTGCACAGACATGTGTAGCATAAAAAAAAATAATTCTCCCAGCAGACCTGAATGCTGCTTTGATACAGATTTTGAATCTCAGTCTTTGTCCTGAAACAGGCCGAAAAGTTCTTTTTGGTCTGGTAAGTTCCCAAACGGCTTCAACAAGGCAGGAAGCTGCATACAGGTAGTTGCTAGTGTGAGAATCTGTTCTGATTGCAATGTAAGACTCTGAAGTCGGAAGATAAAACTGTGTTTCTGGCTCTGCTACTGACCTGTTGAGTGGCTGTTGGCAAATAAATCATACTTTGGGTACAGAACTGGGGAAACAGGGCCAGGCAGAAAGGCTGGGATTCTGAGTCTCAGTGTTTGAAAGGAGCCAGGAGATTTTGTAGCAAAAGGCAGCACAGCCACGTTATATTGTCCTGAAAACAAGGGCATTAAATGTCATGCATGTGACTGTTTGGTAACAAAACTTGGCTTACTTGTGGAACTGTGATAACAGGCAGGAATATTTTGCTTTTGCAGCCAACAGTGTAGAGCCAGCTTTGAACCTATGCAAAAGTATTTAGTATTAGACTAGGTTTAAGGCATACTGACAAGTGGTCATAAAGTGTTATTAAATCTGAGGGTTGATCCCAGTCTTCTTGTGGCCACCACTGGAGTATTTTGCCATCAAGGTGGGCAGCACAGCAGCAGCTTGTCTGTTTGAGGAGGGAGCCTGTATTGCATCTCTTGTTGATGCTCTGCCAGCTGATGAAGGGGTGGTATTGATGGGCTGCAGTTTCCAAAGTTGTTTCTATGGTTTCTAGACTGCTTAGAGGTGTTGAAGATCAGTAAATGCACCAGGGCTGCAGGACAGAAGAATGTGTGATTGATCGCTGGCTGAAGAGCTGAGATCTTTCCTGAGAGGAATGCTTTGTGGAAGCCAACCCAGATCATGTTGGTTTTGCACCCCATCTCTCCCCCATTAGAGGGATGGAGGGGGGAAGAACAGATAGGTTTCTAGATCTGACTGGAACTATGTTCCTCCTCATACCCGTACTTCTTTCAGCCCTATTCATTTAAACCCTGTATAGGTTTCATGTTGGCAATTTGCACTTCTTGCCAATTATCCAGATTATGTTAAAATCAATTCTCTGCAAAGGCTTTCACCTGAAAAGCAGCATCAAGAAGACAGGAAATTCTAAAATGACAGAGAGGAAAAAATGTGAGATGAATAGAACGAATTGGTTTTATGAACCATGGTTGTGAAATGCAGTTAATGAGGAAATTCAGACGCTGTTGCGTTTTAGCAGATCTTTAGCAATCAAGACAGAAGAGCGTTTTGAGAATTCAAGGCTATAAATTGACTTGCCTGAGATGATAGTCTGGGCCGGTGGCTTTAGAGAGGTTTTGGATCTGTGGTGTTCCTGGTGAAAGCAGGGAGGAGCTGGCAGCCAGGTTCATGCAGGGTAGGCAGGGTCTCCTGGTGCTCATGGCATATATGCATATAAGGTAGTTGGCATTTCCTCAGTGCTGCCTCTGCTGTGCTGTGGATCAGCTGATGTTTTGCTGTTCCCTCTGATGCAGCGACTCGAACCTAGAACTTGACATTAGAAAAAGGCAGTTGGCCTCCATCTACACCAAGGGGGATTGAGGCAAAGCAGAACTTGGGAAGAGCTGTGCATGTGAAGCTGGGACGCATGCAAGAGACCATTCCCCCTACCCACGCTGCCCGTTCCTTCTCTTGGTGTAGATTTTGGCATTCACTGCAGTCTTTGTTGTTTCAGGTTGGAAGTTGAGTCCTGTGGTTGGAGCGGTGTACGGCCCTGAGTTATATGCAGGTAGAGCTTAAGTAGACACTTCCACTTCTGCCATTTAACTGCAGTGGTGTTTGTTTATGTTCTCAAACTGCTGTTTCTTTATAACCTTTTTTACGTTTGTTGTGTTTTGTTTTTTTTTCTTTCTTTTGTTTTTTTGTTTTTATTCTTTTTAAATTAAATTAGCGTCCAGCTTTCAAGCAGATGTCTCGCTGGGCAATGACGCCGCAGTGCCCCTGTCAGGAAGGGGGGGTATTAACACTTACATTCCTTTAATCAGTAAGTAGCTCCCGTTGGCCCCTGTATTGTTACTGTGCTTGAGTTAATGATGACCTGTTACCCTTCTCTCCAGTCTGTATAATATATACTTGAAAGGATGGGTCTCGCTGGGAATGAGTTTACCTTGAGCCAAAGTATACGGTGCAGTTGCTGTAACTTGCTCATCTACAGTGTGTTGCTGTACTGATGAATGGGTCTTTCTCAGCGATGAGGAAGCTGCAGAACAATGGGAGGGTGTGTGTGAGGAATAGGCCATTCCCTTATCCCTCTCCCCCTTCGGAAATTGAAGAAACCAAACAGACAAATCCCTAAAGTACATATTATACAAGCTGCTAAACCGCGAGTCTGCAGGGCCCCTAGTGGCATGTACCTGGACGCACGTTGGGTTGGGTTTGTGCCCTGGGACTCCTTCCCTCTTGGTATCTGTTTTTTGCCTGTTTGCAGATGCCTCTGAGGTTTTACACTGTTTTATCACAAGCCAGTGTGCTCCAGTTTAAAGTGCAGTAATGCGGGCATCACTATATGTGGTGCCAGTGTTTGGTCACGCTGGTTAAATGAAAATGGGCTCTCAGTAAACTGGCAATTTATGGGAAATTTCTGCTGCTGTTATATGGGCTATCTTGTCTTGCAGGCTTTAAAATGAACATACAGAGGATTGGGTGGCAAAGAGTGGGAGGGGAAAGGAGGGAAGAGACTTGATGTAAGTTGGTTGACTTTAAGGGCCTCTTGACAAATTATTTTAAAGAGCCTCTGCAGTTTTGGAAGAGCCGCGTGCTGTATTGATAGTAACTCCCCGCGCTTCTCAGAATCTAACCAGACTGCATGGCGGTGTCAAAAGGTGGGGGGACTTGAACCCTGTTTGTGGTGGGTAAGGCATGCCAAAACATTAACCTCTTGCATGCCAAACCTCTCTGCAACCCTTCTCCCCCCAAAGGCCATGGTGTAGGAGGAAGTATGTACGGGATGCTTGCTGGGTTATAAGCATGTCCCTCTGCAGGATTGATGCAAAATGCCCCATCGCTGCGGAGCTGTCGTGTCACTTTGTTTGAAGCAGTCGGTCATGCTCTGGACAGGAGCTCGGATCCTTTTCACCTTCTACCTTGTCTGTCTTTACAGTTCCAGGCTTCCCCTATCCAACTGCAGCCACCACAGCAGCCGCGTTTCGGGGCGCCCATCTGAGGGGCCGAGGAAGGACAGTGTATGGGGCAGTCCGGGCAGTACCTCCCACGGCCATCCCTGCCTACCCAGGGTAAGCACTGGTCACAAGAGCTGAGTGCTCTGCACAACCGTGTCAAACAGCTAATCAGTTAACCAAAAAAAACTCTAAAATTGTCTGGATGGTGAGAGTCAAGATATTGCTAGTGCCAGAGCATTCTGCACATGATGGCATCCAGTGGGGGCAAATCTAAATTTTTTGGTGTTAAGTTCTCGACTGAAACAATTTTCAGTACTTGTAACAGCTTAAAGTGCTGTTGGATTCCTTCTCATAGTTTCTCAATTTGTCTATATGGTATTTGTCATCCATTGACCCAATATGTTATAGTACTCCTGAGAAGGACACAAAGAGAGAAGATCTAAAATTTCTGTAAAGGTTCAGCTCTTTGCACTCCATTTGCGTTTTCATATCCAGGAATGAGGAATATTATCCATTACCTTCATGCCTCACCATCTGGCAGTAGGACACAGAAGAGCCAGTTACCCACAATGGATTTGCTTTCTTTGTTGGAGACGGTTTAAAAAGGTTTAAAACAAAGATTAATCAAGTCCATTAATTTGAAGCTGGGAGTGTTTGGGATGTAGGGAGAACTAAAGTGCAATGAAGCAATGTTGAATGCGTGGCCTTAGCATTCTTTGCCCTCAGACTTTTCACTAGTAATGCAGTAAAGTAGATGCTGTTACAAAAGAGTATTCCACTGTTTAAAAGTACAGGGAACTAGGGTTGTATGTGAGTTTTGTTTGGGCCTTTTGTTGGTTTGTTTAAATGTGATGGAATGACAGATAAATTAGCAAATCCCTTCCAAAGTGCCTTTTTTTGTTTGATTTTGAGGATGCTTTATTCGTATTGTCTCTGGAGTTTTACTTGCCATATTTTCTAGGCAATGTTCTCAGAAAGAACATGAGTAGAAATGAATCCTCCAACACAGAGAAGTGGACTGACCCTTTTTTTTACTTTAGACTCAGCCCAAAGGGCAAGAAAACAAATAATACATCTTCTACTAAAAAGGAAGGTGGAATCCACACACTTCAGTGCAGGGAGCTGGCCTGATATATGCTGGATAAGCTTGCAGTACCTTCTGTAGCAGGTTAAGGGGTGAGAACTTCTGTGGCCCTTTCTGTTTAGAGCCCATTCTGATACTCAAAGTGGAGCCCAAGGAAGCGATCATGTGTCTGGCTAGCTTAGCTCTCTGACAGATCTGGCAGTGTTTGTATTTAATTCACCAGAAGACTAAATAAAACCTCTTATGTGAACGTTGGTCTTCTGAACAGTGTTTCTTCTGGGTTTCCAGATCCACCTATTTTTGCCACTGCTCCTCCTAGTTCACGTTTTTTTATGCTCTGACCTGCAACTTGTATGGCTGTTGCTCTAAAAATTACTGAGTCCAGTTTTATTAGGAAGTGCTCCACAGCAAAGCAGAGAAGCAAAGCTGAGCTAAGTGCTTCTGTCTAGCAGAAGACAAAATACTTGCACCAGGAAGGGGGAATGTACTCTTCATCCCTGGGAATAATGGCTGGAGCATTCCTAGCAAGAGGCTGTCATGACCACTAGGAAGGCTTGTCTTTGATATAAATCCAGCCTAAGTCCCATATGAAAGGCTTATTTCCATTTGGAATGAGGGCCAAGCTCCAATGATTAGCCCTCCCAAATACTGTCTTATGTCTGTGTTTACTTACGCTACACTGAGTCTGTCTGACCCTGCTTACTGGTTCCATGTCTTCATGGGCAGCATGCTATCTAGTAAACGTGTACAGGGCAGCAGTAAGCAGGGCAGGTTCACCGATGGCCCAGAACTTTCCCTAGTCTCAAACACTGGGATGTAATTAATTACTGCTGGTGGTTTTTGTCGTCATAGTCTGAGTCTCTGCAAGGTATTTTGTAGAGCAAATTTGATTCCTAGTGGAGTAATACAAAATGTGTTATTTGATCCCACATTGCTGTAACCTGTAGGACAGCCACTGCTCCACGCGGGCACTGTTCACCTCCATGGGGTCAGGAGCAGGCACACGTTCCTGACACCTTACCCTGCATAAGTTACTTTTTTCCTGGCCAGTGGAAAGGTGACACCATAAGATCATTGAGCAGCACACGAATGACCAAGAGGTAGTGAGTAATGTGGAGGAAGACAGTGAATTAAGCTGCAGGTTAACTCAAACCTGGTAGAAGGCATTGGTTTTCACAAACCTCAGTGGTGTTTAAGTTACAAAACTCAGTGGTATCCCTGCATTTGAGAGCTTAGCAGAGTTTAGAAAATACAAAATGTAGATTAATAAAAGCTCCTTGGTATTGCCATACTGGATCAGACCTGATGACCATTCAGCTTAGAGTAAGTTTTGACAGTGTCTAGTGCTAAATACCCCAGAGGAAGGTGCAAGAAATTATAGTTCTAATATTTATTTCAAGAACTCAAGTGAAGATTTACTTATGTACATGTGGAATGTCCATACTTACGTATGGCCATGGATGCTCATCCAGAGGAGGCTACTTGGACCTTAGAAAACAATTGCTTGAATTGTTGGAGATGGTGTTAGATAGTTACTTAGGCCTGACTTATACAAATGCAGCCTTCAGTTTATAACTGAGGTGGCATTCAATAGAAGTAATGAGACATTATGACCTCTGATCTGTAGCATGAGTAAAAACTGTACTGGAATATTTGTAGCAGCCACACTTTTTAAACGAGAATGCTGACAAGTTATACTTCAGACCAAAAGCTGTAGAAATTAAGGCAGTCTCTGGAAAAAAACTTGCCCACTGTAAAGCTCTCAAAGCTAAATAAGCTTGATAAGTTTTATTTCTCAAACCATAGTTCAGTCATTGACTTGTTAATGGTCATTAAGTGCCTATATGAAGAGTAGACTTGCCACAGTAAAGAATAATTCAGTCTAAGAGTATAAATATATAGGGGATTAACTGATTCAAAGCCAAAGTAGATAAAAGACTAGGTACAGGGTAGTGGGGAGCTTTGAGGGTTTGGAGTGGGTTTTTTGGTTCCTTTTACAACACAGTCAACTGTTGGGACACCTAAATGATATGCTGGCTATTTTACAAAGCCAGCATATTTCTTTTTCTTGTGGGTGTGTTTTAGCTCAGCTAGTGGGGTGTTTTTGCAGATGACCCTGAGATTTGATGGGCTGCTGGACTGCTGTATCTTTCTGGTCAGGCTACATAACCAGAATGGTCTCTGTGGTTCTCAACTGAACGAATTCTCTCCACTTTTGCTAGCATTAACAGTCACAGATACGGATGTTCTAGCATATAAATAAACCTTGCTGAATTTTGGCCCTGGGAGTTGGTGTCAGTGAAGTCCTAACTAAAGGAGAGATGTAGGATGCACATGTGCTTGGTTGGACCCAGGAAGTCTTACTCTTACCTGTTATTAGTGTCCCTTGCAGTTTTCTCTGGAGAGCTGATGCTAGCATCTCTTGCTGACAGAAATAGTGGCCTGATCCAATGTGGTAATGCTTATATTCATCCAACTGATTGTGTTCAGAATAACTGTTAAAACTGCTAACTTGTTCATAATCCAAGTCACCTCCTCTGTCATGCGTTTGCCTTTCCTGCAGGAGCAGGTGGAGTATCACTGCTAAAACACTCCTGGTCCTAGATAGAGAACCCAGCAATGTAAGTCACTGCCCCAGGAGCCAAATTCTTTGTTATGTGGTTGTAAAAAATTTAGCTTCAACAAACATGATCTTATGGCCTGCTTCTCCCTGCTGAAGTGGCTCCCCTCTTCCTCTAACAAGGGTCTCTATCTTCATACCTGCTCCTGGCGCTCTTGGAGACTATAGTAACTTTGTCCATTGGGAATGGAGTGTACTTTTCCTGGGGAAGACAGCAAGACTAAATTATTCGAGCAGTAGCTAACACTGCAAGATTTTTCTTTTAAATTTTCTTTTATTTTTTAGTAATAGCATGCAGAATTTTGGCAAGACCTGCTGGGCTTTTTTTGTGTGTGTGTGCCTTACAATAGGTGGGTGTCTAAGGGTGGCAGGCTCTTGGCAGCATTTCACAATCCATCTGATGAGTGAAAAATGATAGTCGAAAGAATAGCTAGTCTTCCATACCTTCTTTTCCCTTATTGCTGCAGGTAAGTCATGAACATCAGATCCATGAACATCACAGATGGTGGGGCTAATGCTTTCTAAAGCCTTGAGCAAGTTTGTACGGAGCTATTCAGAGAACAAAGCAGGAGGAAATTCCTCAGTATGAAGCACATGGGTGGGGGGCATCCCCTCTCTTCCTTCCTCATCCTTCCCCAACCCCTGTCCCCAGAGCGAGCTGTGTAGATTTATGCTAGCGAATGCTCTGGTAAGAGCAGCTCTTTGGGAACCCCAGGCTCTGTTTAACAGTTTTCCTGCTTGAAGTTCTGAGAGAAAGAAAACTATGGCTTAAAGCAGAAAAAGCAACCATCCCATGGAAACCCTTCCAGTTGCTCCTCTCTGCTATGGAACAGGTCGTTACTACCAGGGACTCCCACTGCACCTTTCAATTCTCGGACCTTGGACCAGTCACCTAACCTTTTTAGCTCATTATCTCTGCTTGTGAAAGCAATGCATTGTGGGTATTTTTGGTTTTTTCTTTTCAATTACATTTCTCTGTGTTTACTTTGATCAGAATTGATTGACTTGTTTTCCTGAGGTGTTGCATCGGTTCTTTAAGATGCTGAATAATAATACTTTGCATGCTTGTGTGATCAGCCAAATCTTATCGCATGTCTAATGTGCAGGGTAAAAGCAGGTGATGTATGGATGTCAGAAACAAAGTCATGCAGCCCTGTGAAGCCTGAAATATGTGATCAGGCACAAGTCTCCGAAACACACTCCTGACATAGGTGACTCCAGCCCCTGTGGGATGCCTTCTGAGGGGCTCCTCAATTTCACCAAGCCCACTTCATGAAGCCAATGTTTTCCATGTGTTTTAGGGGGTAACTAAAATCATTCCAGGAGAATAACCAGAGTGGAGGTTTCTAAACCCTTATTTTTCTTCTTCAGGACATCAGATCTTTTTTGAGTCTATATTTATTGCACAAGATGGTGGTTCCCCTCCCTCTCTCCTTCACATACTGTCTCCCCCTCTGCCCGCCCCTTCCCCCTTTGCATGCCATGGAAGATGACTTGGAGCCGTCTAAGCGTGCGTGCGCACACACATCTCTTGCTGATTTGCTCCTGCCAAAAGCCCAGGTTGTGGATTCATACATCACCTGCCTGTGTAAAACGCATGTGCATGCTGCCGTCCTCAATAACCGGAATGTGTTTTCTGTTCTTTTGTTTTTTTGTTTTGTTTTTTTGTTTTGTTTTTTTGTTTTTGTGTGGATTTTCTGCAGTGTGGTTTACCAGGACGGATTTTACGGTGCTGACCTCTATGTAAGTACACACACCGGAGCCTTCTCGTCCCCAACCCCTGACAAGCCAGCCTTTTTTTTGTTTCGTTTTCTTTTTCTTTTGGTTTGTTTGTTTGGTTTGGTTTGTTTTTTTAAAATATCATTTACTTTTGATTTTCTTCTTCCTTGTGGATATATATATTTATATATTTAGGAATGCAAGCATGCTTCTCTGTCACTGCGCTTGCCCCTGGGTGCAAGACCTAAGCCTTTGGGTTTCCTGATCATTGCCAGGGTCAATTTACTGGGTGTCCTGTCCCCTACACGCACACTGGTACTAATCAACCTGAGAGATGATTAGCAAATTAAAATTTCTCTCAACACTTCTCTCATTTGCATAATTTGGATATAAAAATAACAGGACTGGTTTAGCCTCAGACCTTCCCTTTCCTTCTCCCCCTCCGCCCTTCCCTTTCTTTCCCCTCTTGGGGCCCTTTCAGGTTTGATTTGTGCAGCCCACGCTAAACTGAACAAGCTATATGTTTAAAAATGTTCATGTGCCACTGGGATGTGGAGATTATCCCTTTGGGGAAGACACTGGGACTGATTAAAAATGGAGACTGAGATGCTAGAGTGAAAACTGACATCTCATTTTGCTGGTAGAAATGGTACCTAAATAGGCTAGATTCTCTCACCTCGCCAGGGAATTGTAAAGTACAAATGTGTGGAGATGTTTGGTTACAAGAGTCAGCAGCCTCCTCCTGTCTGGGAATTAGCCCTGATACCATGGGAGACTTTGTCCTGTCATTGTCTTTGTCTTACCCAGTTGTCTGTATTGCAAATCTCCAGGGCATCTGTGTGTACGTAGGTGGGTTGTGGATGGAGGGATTCAAAGTGGCCAGTGAGAAATGTGGTTTCCTGTCTGAGGGAGAGCTGTTGCAGAACAGCCCTGGCAGGAATATGCCTGTCAAAGCCAAAATGTTCAGGTCCACTACTGCCATCACAACTCGTGGCCTGCCTAGCTCTAGTGTAGTTCCCTTTCGTGGTATTGTAGGTCATAGCTCTTTGGAGCTGGGGAAGTTTTGCACTGGGTAGTGGC
>NW_008658586.1:17465-35288 GCF_000695815.1 Acanthisitta chloris | reverse complement strand
CTGCTCCGTTGAAGGTGATATTCCTGACATTTATAAAGTGGATCCTGAGGTTAGACTCAGGATAATGGAGGGAACTAGCTTTTGGATTTTGTCAGCTTGTATGGAGGATCAGATCTTGTAAAGGCACTTTTCCCAGCCCAGGTACAACAGTTGGAAGATGTGCTCTCTGAGCACGGAGGTACTGGGTGCATTTCTTCATTCTTACATATACTATCATGTGCGCAGGCCTTTAAAAATTGATCTGCCTACTCAAGTGTTTCTTTATAAAACTGTGTCAAGGACTGCAGAAGGTTCTGGGTTTTCCTGCCTCACTCCTAAAGCACTGCCTTTGCAGACCACTGACTTTGCTACAGCAAGTAACCAAGAAAATAAGCAATGCTTAGTGCCTCTTCCCTCAGAGTGTGGCATATAAGAGGCTGCCGTGTTGAAAGGGAAGACTGGCCAGAGTTACTCCCTGTTTGAGAAAGCTCCTTCAGAGCTTCCATTGCAGATGGGGAGGAGAGGCTTATTTAACGTGTTCTAAGGAACAGAGACTTCAGTAATGAAGAGTACCTGTAACCACTAGTACTGCAGTGCAGTATGATCATGTAACACAAAACCAAGCCCTCAAGTCAGGTTAGAACCATTTGGTAACTTTGCTGTTGGTGGCTGTGGTCTCACTGTCAGAAAGCAGGATGATAGAAGAGGGAACTCCATCAAAGTAGATGGCGATACTTTTTCCTGTGTTACTGCTGCCCAGAGCTCTTCAATGGAGCTCATGAAAATGTTACCATAATCCAGACTTGAAGTTAACCTTTCAAACAATTTGCTTGGCACAGGTGGGAGGATTGCAGTGTCCCTGTGCCCCACAGATGTCATGCTTTTCACTGCAGTGACTCCATCCCTTTGGTTGCTGCGTTAGACTTGTTCAGATTCTGGAAGGAATGGCAGAGTTAGGACTGGGGGGAAGTGAAATTGAGGTTCGACTCTGTAGGGTTGTGTGAAGGAAGGACAGAAAGAAGCTGAGCTGGCAGGGAGTGGTTAGTGGTAGGCGAGATGAAGGGGAAGTGTCCCAAGTTTGGGCTGCTTTTTCTGCATATATGCTATGCATCAATTTCTCATTTTCCTCCTCCTCCTTTTCCTCACTCCTTTTTTCTTTCCTGGGGCAACCATCCTGCTAGCCATTTCTTCTGTGAAGAAGGCATTCCATCTGTTGTTGGATGCGTCCCACTCTGGCAAGACACCTGAATTGGTAAAACAACCTGCCCCAGGATGCAGAGGGCTTCATTTCGGATCATAAGAAAGGTTATCTTTCTTCTACAACGGGGTCAATCTGGGCGGCGGGGGGGAAACCCAAACCAACACCCATGCGAAGAACTGCTCCTGCCTGTGAAAAGCGTGCTTGCATCCACTGGAAAGAAAAGGCTGGTGAGCCCCACTGCGGGCTGTTTGTATGATTGTTTCTTTCCACAGCTGTGTTTTTTTGAACTGCTCTTCCTGTGTTCTGTTATAGAATAGTCTTACAGGAACCAATCATTAGCGCTAAAATACCTCAGGTAGGAGTGCCAGTGTGACCTGCCAACCAATCAGATTGTGGATTGCAGTGGAAAAAACTGAATTATACTAACCATTCCAGCACCACATTAGAGATGGGAACAGAGGCTTTTTTAGGGCAGCGCAGACTCACGTGTGAGCCAAGCCCCCGCTGTAGCAGGGTGGCGTGTGTCCAGATTCCATACTGAGTGGTATTTCATTCCAAAAAAAACCCAAAAAACCAAACCAAAATGTAAATTCAATGGAAGGGTTAAGAAGGTCATGCTTGTCCCATTACCATGTAGAAGCACCTGCTGCAATGGACACTGTTGTCCTGTCACCTCTTTTAATTCATTCATGCTCATTCCTGGTGCACGTATGCCACCCTTCTAATACAGAAATACTGGAAATGGTTCTAGCCCTTTCTGCTTCTTAACTTCTTTTATATGACAGTTTAGGAGTGGAGAAGACACATTTGAGAGATGGCAAATAAAAGAACCTAAAATTGGGCTCGCTGGCTAAACCTGGCAGGTGGTCAAATGTATCTAACTAGTACCATGAACTACACATTTCTCCAGGGCTATGGGGACACTTGTGTCTTAGGGACATTAAGGCTCTTTGGAGTAAAGGGGACCAACAGCATATTCAGTGTGCCCATCTAAGGCAGGAATGAAAAAAGAAAAGGGAGACTTATACCATGGGATACACTGGCATAGTAAGCTGTAGTTGTGGATTTCCTCACGCTCTCGTTGGATTGATCACCTAATATGGACCTGAAGAGTGGAAGAGAAAATGGACTTATTTTGAGCTGAACTGCAGAAAGTGCTCATCTATCTACACTAACATGTTCAGTAATTGGAATGCTGCTTTAGTTGGCATTGCAGCTTCCTGTATATGTTGTTTTTTCATGTTTGTGTTATTTCAGAGGATATATGACAACACTGGAAGAGCTGCCATCTAATGTTAAAGAAAGAATATAAAAAGAAAAACAAATAGTGCTTTGTTGATGAGCCAAGGACAGTAACATCACAGAAGAGTCATTTTAGATTTGAGCTTTTGTGAATACCTAACCAATACAGTTGTTTGACAGTTGAGGTCTGTAGACTCAAGCACTACATGGGGAAAGGGGTTCAGCATAGCCCCAGCAACACTGGCCACATAGCCAGAGAAAGAGAACTTGGATTAAGATAAGCAACATTTAGGCTTGTGTTCATCTCTTTCACGTGCTCCCCAGACAATCCTGTACCTGAAAGGGCTAATCTTGATTTACGCAGTCCTTTTGGTTGTTGCTTACTGCCCAGTAAAAATAGATAAGCCTTCTCCTTAGTTCCCATTTGCTTGTCGAGGCGGTGATTAAACTGTGCTGTTGATAGAAACGTCTCTGACTTAACATCTTTGCGAGAAGCTCAGCCACACTCACTTCTTTTGAGATGAGGCTAGAGATTTTTAAAAAACAACTTAGATGGGTAACCTGACTCTGTGGAATCAAATAGGCGGAGTAGGAGTTTGCATGGCTGTCTTGGGTTTCAGGTACGATGCCACTCAGTGGTGTCACCTGTTGCAGTTGGGCTGTGGCACTGGAGTAGTGTGGTGCAGCTAGCAAGGGCCTTTTAAGACAATAATTGTTTCTTTCATGTCAAGACAGGCTGAGGAACTTGGAGCTGTTCAGCCTGGAGAAGAGAAGGTTGCATGGAGACCTCATAGCAACCTTCCAGGATGTGAAGGGGCTCCAGGGAAGCAGGAGAGGGACTCCTGGTTAGGAGCTGCAGTGACAGGACAAGGGGCAATGGGTACAAATTGAAGGAGTGGAAATTTTGGTTAGCTATTAGGAAAAAGTTTTTCCCGTGAGGGTGGTGAGACACTGGCACAGGCTGCCCAGGGAGGTAGCAGATGCCCCAACCCTGGCAATATTCAAGGCCAGGCTCAATGAAGCCTTGAGTAACCTGGTCTGGTGAGAGGTGTCCTGGGACTGGATGATCTATAAGGTCCATTCCAACCCCTAAAATTCTATGATTCTTTGATTCATTGGGAAACACGATTGTTCATCTTTGTTGCTGATGCTCTACTCTGTTATAGTTTATATTTACTGAAGTACCCAAAGTGAGTGGCATCAGAAATCGCTAAGGGTGGTCAGACCATGCAGCTGAGGTTATGGATGAGCTCTGCATACCAGTTAAGAGTTGTGTGTGAGCAGGAATAGCAGGGGAAAATATCTGGTGCATTGGACAAGCTAATCAGGGATTTAGATGCATGGGTGGAATTATATAGGCGGGTCCTGGGTTATGGAGAACAGGAGCATCAGCTGGGTAAGGCAACCTGCACAATGTCTGCTTTGCACTGTGCTGGTCCCAGAGCTTGGTGAAAGGATTTACGAAATAACAAGTAATAGTTGCAGTAGTTCCTCCTCTTTCCTTCACCCTGTTTTGGTGTATTTGGACCTGCTGGTCATGCTAAATACATCCCTGTGTCAGAAATCTCCCAGCTGTCCACACTCATTGCTCCGATGACAGGAATGCACCATGGCCATTATAAACCCCATTTTTGGTTTTCTTTGAAGTACACATAAGTAGGCTTTGCAGACCGCTCGGAACTGGGCAGGTCTGCCCGTACGTGTGTACCTCTCTCCTGAGAGCTTTTGGTTTTTTTCCTTTTTTAAATTAACAGTAGCTTCAATTTTGCATCAGTGCATGGTTAAAAAGCAATACACGTCAGCTATTTCTTAACTTCATTTCTCCAATGAATTATTTCTCCTGTTTTTGTTTTTTTTTGTTTTTGTTTTTGTTTTTTTTCTTTGTTGTGCAGTTGACTGAAGAAATGTTAACATCCCGCTCTAAATCTCTCAGTGGAGTCTCTGTTCCCTTCTCTGATATAACAGATGGGTTATTGCTTGTTATAATTATTAACATTGTGGTGTGGGACAGGGCTAGGGTGGGAGCCATTCTGGGGGGTGAGGGCGGGAGGCTGCGGGAGTCGTTAAGGTTGGAATGTTAACTCCAGTGGTGACTGACTGTTTCCGTAATAGCAGGTTGTTGTGGCTGCACGCTCTAGTACTTGAGGCTGTGTACTTCACTGAGCTTGTGGTAGAGCCTAGGGCGAACTGCTGTCCCAAGAGAATGCTGGGATGGATAGAACTAGCCAATATGAGTCTGAACGTGGTGACTTTGCTGGTTGTTCTAGCTCCAGATGTCAGCATGCTTAGTTTTTAATTTTGATTAATAAATGTTACGCCATTCCCCCTCCCACACCTGATTCCAACCCTTCTTTTCTTCTTCTTTTTATTTTTCTTTTTGTTGTTTTGGTTTGGTTTTGTTTCATTTTCCCTTATGAGAGACATGAGTTAAAAGAGAATTACATGATAAGCCTTTTTTGGTTTCAAACTGCATCTTGCTGTCATGTTCAGAGTATGTGCCAGGCACATTTGAAATGGCTTCTGATCTGAAATGTGACTGGCAAGTCTTGGGAAGAGTGGGGGGTCAGGGTACATGCTGAAGCCAGCTGTTCTGCAGAGGGTAGTGCCAGGAGAAAATGCCTCCTACACCATGCCCAAGTGACAGACCAAGAGTTCAGGAAGCTCATAAACTGAAGGGGAGTCCACAATGACATTGATATGAAGTTTTGCCTTAATTTGATGAGGTTTGATGAAGTTTTGATTTGGTTTAAGGCTGTACCTCATTCCTCTTGCCTCCATCATGTTTTGGAAGTGGGAGTAATGGTGTTGCAAAATCAAGCTAAACATCCCCACATCAGTCCAAAATGCAGGGATTGAAACAGCTAGGTGAGATTAACAGGGCAAAGGTGCAACACGACATCTCTTCCAGGCCATGTGGTGGTGTTTCACAGGTGTAGATCTGGGTTGCTTTTCCTTCTGTTACTAGAAGATTGAGGAGGCTGCAAGTCCCTCTTCTCTGGAGTAGGAAAGGGTCTGCAAGCATGTTTTGGAAAGCATGTTAGCCTTGGTGTGGCTAACAGAGCCCCCAGAAAAGCAACCAAAATGAATTGAAAAATCATTGCTTCTAATTTAAAAGCTACCTAGCCCCAAACTGAGCACTGCTGAGCCAACACACAGTTTTGTAGTAAAGCTGATCTTGTACTCTTAGTTACATACATGTAAAAGAGATCTAGGAAAGGAAGTGGTAGAGGTATGCTGAGCTGATTCTGGAGGTGAAGAGTATAACTCTGCCTTCTGGTCCATCAAACTCTGAAATGTCAATTAAAAGGAAAAAAAAAAAGGCAAAAAAAAAAAGCCAGAAGCAATCTGGAATTTTCTGATGTTATTTATGGCTCATTGTGTTTCTAGCAAATCAAAGCCATGGTTCATTTACCATGCCCTCTCCCCCAAAGTTAACAAAAGCGTGTTCAGAAGTGTGCAATAAAGAAAGATCTAACCAGGGCTTCAGAGCCCACTTTGCTGCTTGCTGTGCCACCTTTGCCCCAGCCTGAAATGTGGCTGGTCTCCATCCTTGAGTACCATAGGGTGTGCAGAGCCTGAGCCAGGCCTTCCTCTGCCCCAGGAGCCGCTTGGGGGAATTCCAGGAGGAAACTCACAGGTCCTCCTCTGGGTCAGGATTCACACTTTGCCAGCGCAGCTCTGAGTATGTTTTTAGTAACTACCTCTGATCAGCGTAAGCACCTTTGCTACCGGTGTGTAGCATGGGCAGAAAGGCAGCAGAGCAGCAGTACAGACTGTTCTGGCATTATTTCCTCCAACCTGTTTCCTTCTTACATGGAGGGAAGGAGAGGGAAGAGCAGTCTGGTTGGCCTTAATATCAATTTTTCTTGTTGACAGCCCTGAAACCACCAAGAGCTGTCTTACCATCTTTTCCTGATTGCTCTTTGACTTCTCTGGCTGTTAATACTTTTACATATGTGAGCCAAATTCAATTCTAGCCTTCTGGATTTTCCAGGGTTAAAAGAAAAGAGATAGGGGGTAAAAAAAAAACCCCAAAAGTAGCAATTTCTCTGAATGGTCCCCTTTGAAAGTGTCCACTTCTGATTTCCTCAACTTAAGAGGAAGGGGCCATAAAAATGACGTTGCATGCAAGATTTTAGGTCTCCTCTGGTTTTCAGTTCCTCCATACCAAATTGCATTTTCTCCAGGGTTATAACCATGCTCAGTCTTCCTTTAGCTAAACAGGATAATGGAAGAGCCTCCCTGGTCCCTCTGAGGAAAGGAATAGACATGAGTTACTGGGTGATGCTTGCGATAGGCATGACATGGGAGCTGATGCAGTTTGAAACACTTCCTCTCCTTGTGATGTGTGTGATCTTTTTTTTTAAACTTTATTTTTAATGCTCTGCGTGGGTGGACAGGTATCTGTAAAGTCAGTTCTCTTCTCTCCTGCAGGGTGGATACGCAGCCTACAGATATGCACAGCCTGCTACTGCAACAGCAGCCCCGGCCGCTGCAGCCGCTGCAGCAGCTTACAGCGATGGGTATGTAAGGGAGAGGTGTCCATGGGGGGCTAGCTTGCTGTGCTCAGGGATTCCAGAAGCATTGATCCATTCCAGTACTTGTACTTCTTCCCCCCATCTCTTTGTCTCACTCGCACTCGCATGTGCGCACATGCATGCACAACCCAACACGGAAGACTTGAATGCACGGTTTGCATCTCTGCTCCTGGACGGTATTGCCCTCGAGTGTGTGTGAGCTGGCACAAGTCCTAGCCTCTTCCCTATCCTTGTGATTCCCTGCACAAAGGAGGCAGTGTGGTTACAGCCTCAGGGTCAGAGATCTGGCTTTCCTTGCTCTGTGACTCTGGGCAGGTTGCTTAATCACTGGGTGTCTTCCTCTCCCCATCCCCTAAAGCAAAAACGACTCAGCTCATGCAGTACTCTAGGGTGCTTTACCATGCAGCTCTGCTCTGAATAGATATGAAGGATTATCATCACCAGAGTGCTTGCCTTAAGATTTTTCACCTCCTGTGCAGTGGGGCCATGTTTCAATCCTAGTGCATTTGAGACCATTAAAGTTTATACTCTCTTCTCATTGTGAAGAATCCCTCACTGCTTTCCATTTAGCAGCTGTTACCATGCCAGTAGTCCTAGCGCCAGCAGTCACTCTCCTCCCAAATTGCATCATGTGAGGTAAGGGATGCACTAGCTGTCATTTCAAAGGTGCTGACCTCTTTCCTACAGGTCAAACGTGTGGCCCCTGCCACATTCCTCCTTGCAGGTGGTTCTCTTGCCCATCTCATACAATGCATGGCAGCATGCCCATCGGATCTCTTCGCAGAGGGGCTGCCTGCGTGCCTGTGTGTGCATACGTGTATGTAGAAGGGTGTGCTGCTTCTTCCATTGCCTGTGGTCAGACAGCTGTTTCTCTGCCCTTCCCAAGTGACTGTCTTTTCTTTTTGTATTTTTTTTTCTCCCTTTCTTCAGTTATGGCAGGGTGTACACAGCAGATCCTTACCATGCCCTTGCCCCTGCCGCTAGCTATGGAGTTGGCGCTGTGGTAAGTGGGATTTTCTTTCTTGTGCTGTTTCTCATTTCCTTCCTGGGGGATAGCTGTTCACTGGGTATCAGGCAATGAAGCTTCACCCAGAAAAAACATTTGGTTGAGGGAGGAAGTACTTAACTGCAGTGCTGGGTTTTCAGTGGTTCTGCATTGCAATGTGTGTGTGCACTAGGAAAGGAACTAGGTTCTAGGAGCCCAGTTGTTACTTGGTCTTGCACATCAGCTGGTACAAAAGGAGATGACACAAAAATGACCAGAAATGCCGGGAGCCAGAACACTGTTGCTGAATCAGTAGAACTTGTATGAAGGAGATACACAGAGCAAAATTCAACAATAGTTAGAAATTGAAGACAACCTTCCTTGCCATTTCTAGTTCAAGGAAGCAAGGGAATAAACTGTTCTTGTGACATCTTGCAGCAAAGCTGCTCCACTTGGTTCCCTCTCCACTAGTGGAAGGATGCAGTGTCCTGCCTGCCAGCAGTAGTTACGCAAGGGCAGGGATGAGGTATGCTGGCATTGGAGGGGAGTGGAGCATCTTGCTGAAAACACATGCTTGCCCATCTGCTAGCCAGCGCAGTATCTGTGTTGTTGCAAAGGCTGGAATACAAATGTGTTCTGAGAAAAAGACACCTAAAAATAGATATCTGCAGTGTAGCACCTCCGTTTCAGCCTCAGCTCATCATGTGGATTCACTTTAGGGTCAATGAGGGAAAAGCAGGTAATTCTAGGATATCAGTCATCATATCCATTTTAGACCTTTACCTTAGGGTGTGTGAAGAGTATCCCAGCATTCCTGGTCTCTGCTGTCTATAAAGGCAACCTAGACAAGTGGCTTGAGATTAGGGCTCGTGAGTCCCCTCTCTGGTACTGAACTCCCTCCCTCCATGACTTGCTGAACGTCACCTCCAGCTGGTTGGCCATGAGCATGTCCTCCTGAGCCACATCTTTGGTTTTGCAGACAAGGTTCTCTCTTGCTTCTTAGAGGTGCTGATGGTGGCGGGTCAGTGCCAGGACAGGTCTGTTAGGCCTTCCAAAAGCATTTGGGTGCTGTGGTGGGTGTCTCTTCACAGTTCTCCACCTAACAACTGCTTCTTCTCCCATTTCATTTCTGCAGGCGAGTTTATACCGAGGTGGCTACAGCCGATTTGCCCCCTACTGAAGTGACGTGAGCCCCCTGCAAGTGGGACAGCCCCCCCAGTACATGAGGCCTGGCTATTGCAATATTTACTAGTAGAGGAACTCTATAGCAAGTCGAGGAGGAGAAAAAAAAAAACAAAAAACAAAAACACAAACAAAAACAAAAAAAAAAAAAAGAGAAAATACTTTTTTATACCTCACTATGTTCTTTGAATATGTATTTTTTTTCCTTTAAATTTCTGCCTTTAATTCTTTTGTTCCAAAGATTGTGCTTTTTTGTTTTGTTTTGTTTTGTTTTCATTTTTGGTTTTTTTTTAACTGTGGTAAAAATAATGCATTTCCGTGTCTGTATGTTGGTGCATAGCTTATCCTACCAATCACAGAAAAGGCGATTAGCGATAAGGAAAGCTGTTAGAAACTGATATCATGCAATTAATCAGGAACATGCAGACAGAGTTACTTCCCTGGGTCTGGTGCTTGGTGCCTGTGACATGGGAGGATGTGAGGGAGAAGTCTCCACCTGCCTTGTTTCTGGTCTGCAGAAGGAAGCTCTCTCTGGCTGTGGCTGGGACCTAAATGCTGGTGGGAAATAGTAATTTACATTTGGAAATGGGGGAAATGCAGAGATGTTCCTCGTTTCTATCGCCATCTGACGCACACAGGTTTGGGGCAGTTTCAGCAGTGTCAGAATTAGAGACTCGGCAAGAGAAGAGTCCCTCAACCGGCCTAAAGACTTCAGCTGTTATCTGCTGTATAGAGGACAAGACTTTGAAAGAAGTTTTTGATGAGGAGGATCTTTCCCCCACACACGGAATGTTGTCCGTTGCTGGTGGCTGTAATTATCTTAGTTTTCAGTCCTCCATTTCAAGACCTTTCTCTCCTGCTGTCCCTTGTCTCCCTTTCTTTCCTCGAGGAGTGGCAGATGCAGTGCAGGATCATGCAGAGTACCTCTGTTGCAGACAGCAAGTGGTTAAACTTGCAGAGGTGACGCGCACACAGCCTTGCAGAGGAAGAAAGCTAGCACAAGAATCGAGCATGTAGACACTCTGAGGCCCAGCATGCAATGTCTCTGCATCTGTTTTTCCTGTGCTGCTTAGATGTTTATGCAAGTAATCTGTTTCAAATAACATGAGTGAGAATAAAACAGTCGTGTATAAGCTGCATGAGGTGAGGGACAAGCATGTGGGTTTGTGTGGGGGAAGAGGATCTTTTATATCTAGATGTGATCCTGAAGTAGTTTTGTTTCTGGCAGGAGTTTAAGGGGAGGCAGAAGCAGTTTGTGCAAGCTCTGAATTCATATGAACTTCCTAGCACAAGCTATTTCAGGCCCTTACATAGCTGCATTGGAGTCCCTGGGTTTGTTTTGCCCAGCCTCTTACGTTGTGCACCTGGTCTGCTGAGTCCACATAGACACTACATGTTAGAAGATTTGGAAGCATAGAGACTAGTTAACGATGGGCTCCATGACTCCTGAGACCATCTCCCTTGTGCTCACATACAAGAAATTTGCTGTGTTTCTAAGACAGCATGTTTAGGTGACTCTGTGAGCTGTGCTATGATAGGGAGTTGCTGTTCTCCAGACCTCCATGCTCGCTTGCTGGCTCCTAGAGTGCTCCCAGTAACCCCAGCAGTTAGAGACTGGGTCTCTAACCACATGGTAGAGAGATGCAGGAGCTTAGTTTTATTAGGCTGCCTCAACTCCATCAATTGGTACTGGGGTGAGCTCACCACCTCCACAAAGGCAGCTTGGAATGTGAGTTTGTTGGAGGGTGGGTGAAGCCTTTCCAACTCCTGTTGTACACCTGGTTGTCCATCCACTGCTGATACATAATAGGAAACTTCCTGCATTTAACACTAAGTGATGTCAACAAGCAGAGATCCCAGGGGGGTGTTCTGGCCCAGCCACACAACCACATGTGTGTTTTGCTCTTCCCCAGAGATACATGGAGCCTCTCTGTGCACAGCAGAGCAGAGGCATCTCAAGTGGAAGAGTGGGGAAGCCATTAGTTAAGCTAGAGACCCTGAAGCTATTGATTCTCTGGAGGAATAGCTAGATAAAGGGGACACCAAACTGCCAGCCTGTTGGCCACCTGGTTGTTTTTTTCTGGTTTTATTGTTGTTTTTTTACTTTTTTTTCCAAGCCAAAGTTTGGTTTGTTGCTGTTATGACAATTTTTTTGTTGTTTGTATATAAATATTTTAGCTTGAAAATGGGGGGGGAAACAGGGTGTTGGGGCTTTCACAAAATCTAGGAAATGAGAGGGACTCGGGTGTTTGGGGGCTTTAACTGCTTGAGTTGGGGTAGAAGAGGGAGGACTTGTGGTAGAAATAGTCATACTCAAGGGAGAGCCATTTCCACCGCGGGGCAGCCAGGGGACTTGTGAGCTGGGATGCAGCAAAAGCCTCTGCTGGACTTGTTCTACCTGCTGTGGATGGAGGGTGTGAGTGAGGCTGTCCCTTCCCTTTCTCACAGGCAGTTCCTCAGGCAGCAGGTCTGCAGGCTGTGAGCAGAGGAGAGCAGCTTGCAGAGCCCTGCTGGGGGCAGCTGCTGCCCCCCTGCCCCTCTCCTACATTCAGTTCAGCTGGTTCTGACTGCAGCTCCTGAACAGCTCGGTTCTCCCTCCCCGAGTGCCCTCCCCTGCCCTGGCAGTGCCGCCTGCAGCCCCCACTGCCACTTGGCCTCTCTGGGAGTAGAGAGGTCAGCACCATTTCTGCCTTTGGGCAGAGTCTATGCATGGCAGCTTCAGCCCGCCCGAGTATATTAGGAATGTGAGGGGTTTAGTGCAGAAGCACCCAACCTTTGCGGGGCCATGGTCCCCATCTCTGAGTAATACCTGCTCTAGACCATCCAGCCTGATTCCTCCCATATCCAAGCCCGGACTGCTCTGGTTGATCTCTGCCAGGCTCCTCCGGTGCATTAACCAGCCAGTGTCTCCCTGACTCCGTAGTTAAGGCTGCAAGATCCCTGCTGAGGGAGCTTACTGATAGCCTGGCTTCCTGCTTTCAGCAGTGGGCTGCAGCGGGGACACTGGGATGCTTGCATGGCTGGGGGCTGGAGGTAGCTCGCTGGTTCCAGGTCTCCAGAGCACCAGACCTCCCAAAAACTTGCATGCCAGCTGGAATTTTGCAGCAAGGTTTCTCGAGTGAGTGTTGTGCCATGACAGGAGAGCTCTTCAGCCTTTCTTCCCTGTTGGCAAACAACAGCTCTGGTTTCGCTCTGGTGTGTTACGCACTGGCTAGAGATGCATTCAGAGTAGCCAAGCAGTGGCTATATCCATCTTCTGAAGAAGTGAGGACAAAGCCTATATCTCCCTATGCAAAATGAATTACATTTAATAAATTAAACTGGGCCCTGGCTTATTCGAATGATGGCAGCTAGTGCTTGTCCCTGCAATGGGTCTGCAGTCACAGGTCCCATGCAAAGCAGGGTTTGGCTTTCTGAGGGAAACCACACAGGCAGCCTGGCAAATAGCTTGCTGTTTGTCACCCTCTAGTCTGGTGGCATCATGATGCAGAGTAAAAAATGTTTCTTCAAGTGTACCTGTTTGTACTGTCTTGCGATAGGTCTGGCCAGCACATGATGATATTACTGATAAAATTTTGGTTTGAAGAGTTGATTTATTTAATGTGCTGGTCTGTATTTCCTTGTGAGTACAGTTGTGCTGGTACAAAGATGACTTCTACTGGTATAGTGTATTCTCTACTGGGAATAAGTTACACTGATGCCCAGCACGTTACCAAACTGTTGTCCCTGTCCTCGTGTTTGGGAGGCTGCACTGTTGTAGGTGGGTTAGCTTTTCTAAGAAAAGCCATGACAGGACCCTGGAGGCAATGGGGAGCTCGGTATGAGCCTACTATAGCCAGCTTTTCCCAGGTTAAGCAGTTATGTGGGTCCTGTGTCATGCATTCAGATAGACAAAGCCATGTTTAAAGATAGCTGTGGCTTGGCTGTTTCAGTGCCTGAGAGGGAGCAGACTTGCCCAGCGAGAGCTTTAGCTCCAGAGTCTGAGCCCTGTGCTTTGGGCAGGGCTGTCAGTGAAGCTCAAGGATCCTTGTGAAGCAGTTGTGTCACTACTTTAGATTTTGCTTCCCCGTCCCTTAAGTGAAGTTGAAGTTTATCCTCTGTTCTTACCCTTTTTGAGATCCATGGATGTGAAGTGCACAGCAAGAGCTGAGGAGGGTTATCTGACTAGCTGGCTTGAGTGCTAGTTATGAAACGGTTAATGAAGCCATTTCCCTGCCCAACAAGAGACACTAGCTCCTGGGCTCTCAGTTCCAGCTCCCAGAGCTTCAGCAGCAGCAAATACAAAGCAGAACCTCACAGTTCCTACCCAAGTTTTCCCCCAGCCTATCCCTATCTGTATCTTCCCATCCCAGCCATGAAGATGGAGGCAAGTGGAGAACAGGTTTGGGGAGCACTTAGTAATTTAATAAAGGGAAACCCAAACAACAGCTCTAGGGAGCGTTTTTGCCGAGTCTAGCTCCAAAGGGAAAGCACATGGGTAGCGTGGCAGAGAGCCTGCTGCCTGTGCCCCTCCAGCCTGGCAGGGTCGGGGAATGCTGTCCTTGGTGCAGAGGGGTGATTTTTAAAGTGTTTTACCTGTTTGCACTGTTTTAAAATAGGAAGGGGGGGTTGGGGAAACAACCTAGTGAACAAGATGAACATCCAATGTAAACTTCTTTGTGTTTTTATTTTTTTCATGCTCTTGGATACTGTCAAACATTTTGTAGTATACACCAGTGAGACTTGATTCTTTGTTGCATAAAACACTATTTTTGGTGATGTCTGAAAAGCCCATTCCCTCCACCCCCACCTTACTGACTGCCCTCTCCACCCTCCAACCCCAGTAAACTTCTCTTCTACAATGAAAACTCCAGTCAACAAGGCAAGCAGGAGTCTGATAGCTGGAGCATGAAATGGGGCCCTTTACAAGTAGGCTCTGGGGTTTCTCCCTGGTACGCTTTGCTCTAGCCAGGAGTTGTCAGGATAGCCCCCGTCCCTCTGCAGTGCCTGCATCGATGGCAGCCTAAACGGGACTGGAGATAGCCAAGTCCTGTCTCCGTTGCCACCGCTGACCCTGGAAGGCAACTTCTCCCTGGCGGCTGCCAGCGCTGCCAGCGGCTGTCCTCTCCGGGTACCAGGCTGCAGCTGCTCCAGGCTCCTGCAGGAGACAAGCTTCCCATGCTGCCTCTCAACTCATGGCAGAGCAAGAGCACTTCAGCCAAAAGCCTTGCCTGATTTCACCAGGAGGTTGCTGGCATCTGAAACCGTCCACCCGTGTATTCCTTTGGCTGGCAGTCAGCAAAATGCCGGTTCATCTTAGGAATGGTTTTTCTGTTTGATTCTTTTTTTTCTGTTCTTCTTCTTGTTCTGAAGTGGGTCAATAAATCTCTTGCCAGATTCCCAGTTCTCTGCTTGGTGGAGGGGCTTGTCGCTTCCCCGAGGAGTCAATTTCTTACAGAAAACAGGCCTCCCACAGGAGTAGTCTCAGTTTTGGTCATGTTTCTCTATTTTTTTGTTTTCTGTTCGCAGTATTTTGCGTGTGCCGCGCGTGTTGTAGTTTTGGCAGCTCAATTCGGCTGCGTTATCAAGTGACGAAATAATCCTCTTCTGCCCTAGGGGATATGATTTGGTTTTGGATTTTTTCTTGTTTGGTTGGGGGTTTTTTCCTTTTTTTTTTTTTTTTTTTTTTGTTTTGGGGTTGTTTTAAATATGATAAATCCTGCTTGTAAATAGCTGGAGCTAAAACCTGGGGCTGATAGCAAATGAGAACCAGGGCTGTAGAGCGATATTGGAGCTGGTGGAGTATTTTACTGACCTCACAGGCTGATCTACTTGAGACTTGGAGATTTTCAGTGCAAGGCTGAGATGCCGCAGCACCTCCAATGGCAGCGACAGACTTGCCCCTTCTCGCAGTCTCCCCAGCAACTCCCATTGCCAGGTACTGCCGGGGAACGGGACGTGTCCCGAGTGGGATGCCTTTCCTTCCCCTGGCTCATTTCCTAGGACGCCCAAGCCGCTTGCCCAGGGTCCCATTTCCCTGCTGACTCTGGAGAAGCAGTATCTGCATCCCAGGGCTTTGTGACAGCCTCTAACTTCCCGCCCTCCCTCGTTAAGTATCATATTGTATAGTAGCTTTCAGACCATACAGTATTCATTGGGTTATTCCTATTATTATCAAGTAGCTGGAATTGTGAAGGTTGGAGTAGTTAGATCTTTAGCTTTTATTCCTTTTTTTTGTATTACTATCCATGTGTATAAATTATTGATCATGTTGCTGGCTTTTATAAACTCTAAGCAAGGGGGGAAACCCTTCCTAACCCTTTGCAAATGGTAATGAAGCACTGTTTTTAAATAAAAGAGAGAAACACCAGTCTGTTGGCTCCCATGTGTTGTCTGTTTCTCAGCGCATCTGGATGACTTTTGCTGGCACATCTCCCTGGCAGGTAAAACGCGAAGAAGGGGGAGCTGGTGTGAAGAATGAGCTGGGAGATTGGATCTTCTTAGCAGTGATAAAGGGCAAAGCCTTGGCAAGCCACACTGGCAAAATCCCAGCCCCGTCTGGTCGTGCACTGAGCTCTCTGCAAATCCACACCTTTCCCTGCCATTCTTTCCCATTGCTGCTTATTAGCAGAAAAGGGCCATTTGTTTGGTATTCGATAAGAAGCCTTTTGGATTTTTTCCTCTGCAAGCCTAATCTGTGTTTGATGAACCTGTTAGCGTGGAAGGAGAGGCAACCATTTGGAATTAGTGTGTTGGCATTTCCTGTAGTGCCTGTGTAGCCAACCTCACTCTGCCTGTGCTAGCACAGGTTTAGTAGTTAACACACACAACTGGAAGCTGGTGTTCCTGTGGTCGGTGTAAATTTCCACTGGGAGTTTGGGCATGTCTTTTAATCCCTGCTTCTGTTGTCCTGTCTGTAAAAGGAGTATTGCTGCGGACAAGCAAAAATTCATTCATATTCTACAAAGTGCTTAGAGATCCTCCCATAAAAGATGTCATGCAAATATATATCCATATAATCAGGTTCTTTTTCAGCTGAAATGATCCTAAAAATAACCAATAATAAATCCCTGCGAGTAATTTGCAAGTAATTATAGAAATGATAACTGAGCAAAATGATACAGCAAAATATGCTTAGTACAGTTGAGGCCAGCGAAGGATTTTGCTGCTTTTGGAAATGCAATGTACCAGGAACAAAAAGGGTGGAAAAAGGTGTGTTCCCCAAATGGTAGGATTGTCAGTTATGATGCAGGAAGGTGCACGAGCTCCTTAAGCATTCCTTCCCAGTATTTACCAAGGATATGTTCCTGTCAGATGCTCCTCATTTCATTCTAACAATAACTCAAGAGGATGTTCAACAGTAACTGCTAAAATTAGATGCCTGGAAATCAGGGCTGAATAATTGTTGAGGAAGAGCTGGTTAAAGGATTCTGCGTTGGTGGGGCTGGGAGAGGCCTTGAAACAAAGCTCTGCTCTGCTGGGAGAGACGTAATGCGGAAGCAAAGCGAAGGAGCTCTTCCAGCCCACATTCGTTTCAAGGTAAAGCCGTAAAATGGCTGATCCTGGAATTCACTAGTAAGTCGGTAAAAGAGTTGGAATATTCAGCATTGCTTGATGTGATTTATCAAAAGTAGAGCTCATCAGAGGAAGCAGATAGTGGTTCTTTGCACTGCAGGTTGGCCCAGGAAGCAAACACAGCTGATTTAATACATTCCCTTTCTATAAGCTGTAAATAATTGCAATGAAGACTAGGCAAGTCACATGGGTCACAGCTGATCCCTAGCCACGGTGCTCGTTTCAGTGTGTGTAGGTAGGTAGCACCCACTGAGAGTGAGGGTAACACCGTCGTGTCGGGAAGGAGCTTGGAAGAGATTTTGGTAACAACTTGGACGTGGGCTCCATGCCAGCCCAAGGTCCACCAGTGTGTCTGCTGAGTGAGAATTCCTGTGCTGCATGACTGTGCTTGGCAGCTGCATGGTGGGGATAGTCAATAAATGGTAATGTTTGCTGGACAGCATTTGGATCATGCTGAAATGATTTATGGATTCAAACTGAATTTGCAGAAGAGCTCAAGGGTGAGGTTAGTGTGACTGCTTAGGCTGCATCTTGGGCTGGCACTGACAAGCTGCATCAGGAGATTTGACCCAAAAGCTCAGGAAGAAGCCCTGATCCCTGCACCAGTGGCAAAGCTGATTTCTTGTCAGGATTTTGCTGCTGGACTGCTACTGACTACTGGCTCAGGGACAGCAGTCGGAGCATCCCTTTGATGGGAGAGCTTAGTTTAGCAGCTGGTGTGGGAGGGAGAGTTATTTGCATGCCCTCTTTCTGTCTGTAGACCAAATTGAAAAGTTGTGGAATAATTTGGGTTGGAAAAGATCTGTGGAGGCCATCTAGGCCCATGTCTTGCTCAAAGGTCAGTCAGGTTCATGTAACTGCAGCATCTTCAGCATGAGCTCAGAGGCAAAATGCATTCTGGAGTGCCAACAACTTCAGCACATCCTGGGAGGTGAGAGGTGACCCGTGGCCCCCAGTGTGTGCCCAGAGCCCTGTTTCACTCCCCATACAGCTGGACTTGGTTGTTGTACGCAGTTCTTTAACTGGGGTGTGGAGAAGAAAAACTGCAACGTGCTTTAATTTAGACAAGAGTTATTTTTTGTGGTTGCTCTCAGTTTGCCTGAAGCGTGATCATTTCTGGTGTAGCACATCCAGTGCTGGCT
>NW_008658586.1:373-17416 GCF_000695815.1 Acanthisitta chloris | reverse complement strand
GAAGAGTTTACAGCACAGTTCAAGGGCTGGAACTGGGTGGAGGAAGAGAGGGGAAATGGAAAAGACAATGAGGGCTCATCTGTTAGTTGTCAGGAAGGAGGATAATTTATTGCTTTCTAGAAGCACCTCGCAAGGAACAAACATCTGACTTTTTCAGGTCTTTCCTACCAGTTGGTGTAACATGTCCTGGCACTCAGGAAGTGAATCTAGGCAGCTCCAGCTGTACCTGCAGTTTAAGGAACTTGCTGCAATTAGTCATTTCTAAAGCATTTCTAAGTGTCAAATCCTAATCCAGGAGCTTCCAGTGACTCACACCATCCAGCCTTATTGCTAACTTCATTGAGGATAAACCATCCTCTGGCCTGGGTGCTTTCTGTCCACCTTGGGCTCACGCTGACCCTTCAGTGACCGCCCAAACCTGTAACCCTTGGGTGCTGCTCCTCTTCCCTTGGCTGGTTGATGGAGTATAAGGGACCTTTAAGAAGTGTTTGTTTTAACATTGCCTGGCCTTGATGGCTTGTTGTGGGGCAAAGGTGAGGATGATTGCCTCAAAGCTTGCTGAGCCACAAGATGCATTTGGTCATGGAAATCATCTAGCTGACATAATATATGATAATGAGGCACCATCTGCCAGATAATGATCAACATCCCCTCCAGCTGCTGAGACCACTAGCCACCATTGTCCAGACTGACATCACTTCCAGCTGCCAAGAGGCTGGGAATTGCTCAGCTCTGGGGAAAATGACCAATCAGTGCCCTGACAGAGCCCTACGAAAAGGACCAGCACCCAGAGCATGGCAGATACCTACCACCAAAGAAAAGATGACTATGGATCATAAGGATGCTGCTGGACCCATGGTCCTGTTTCTACATGACTCTGAATCATCAAGGCACTGCTGGACCTATGGTGGTGGCTATCCCCTCTTCTACACGACTTTGGATCATCTGGATCCGTGGTGGTGACACCAAATCTTGCTTGCTTCCCTCTTTTCTGTTTCTAACTTTCCCTCCCCCTTGTGTGACCAATAATAAAATCTCACTCCCTAACAATATTTTGACCTCATTTGTATGTTAATTCGCGTTGGGGGAATTGACCGAACACTCCTGAGTCCTATTGGACCGGGACATGGAGGCAGCCCCACAAAGCCAGTCCTCACCCACAGGGCCAGCTCAAGTGTGCCAAGACCAGTATTCCTGCAGCAGAGGTGCAGGCTCCTGGCTTGTGTGAGTCCTAATACCAGGGAAGCAAAGAGGGCACTGGAGTTGAAACTGGGCAATGTTTGTTTCTGGGAAGAGTCTTTCACCTTCTGCAGGTCTCTGAAGGTGGAGCAAGGACTGTTTGGCTCTTGAGGTACAGTGGCCACCAGCCCATGACCAGAATCCAGGAATCAGCCTTCCCACTCGGAGAAGCCTCGCTGCATTTGACCTGTTTCCCACTGCAGTGTGCTGATGCCGGGAGTCCCTGCGCGTGCTGGGGAGGGGATGCGCAGAGCCGGCACCGGGAGCAGCTGTCCCAGTTTGTGGAAACTTTCTTGCCTTTTTAAGGACATGCAGAGTGCTGTGCTCTAACTTTAGCACAAAGGTATGGTTGACTTGGCTTTTATTAATGGATGAGTATAAATATATCTGCTCTTGGTGCCTGTCTTGTTCTTCCATGTGTAAACACTGAGCTCTGTCCCAGCTTCTTTTGATGATAAATTCCTCTTCTTTTGAATCACAAATCACCTTTTTGTGTCAGAAGGAAGCGTCAAAGCCCAAAGTCACTTTGTTTTTTTATAGCACCAGTGGTCTCCAGCTGAACTCTGCTCAGACATCACTGATTTCACCGAGCTCTGCAACAACAGCAGGTCTGGCATGTTTACAGTCTTACTGAAGTAGCCTTTGCACTCCCCCGGAGCCCTCCTGCCGCAGAGCGCTGCAGTCCTCTCTCCTTTTTGCAAGGATGTCGCCCATCCTCCCGGTGGGAGGCTGGGAAACCTCACTTTCTGCTCGAAACACCGGGGGTTTTCTTTTGCGGTCAATGCTCCTGAGTTCTGCTGCTTCTGCTCCAAGAGAAGCAGCTCTCCAGAAATAGCTCCTGCTCTTGGCCGAGCGCAGCTCACGTGGGCGAGATGCCGCTGGCTGTCCCCGCGTTTCCACCGAGCACAGAGGCAGATCTCCCCCCAGCGAGGGGTGACTGCAGATGTCAGAGTGTGGAGGGCTAGGAAGGAATTCTGGCTCACCTCCGTGTCAATGTGGGCAGGCAGCAGGGTGAGCTGTCTGCTGTGTTGTTGTCCCACTTGGCTGTGAGGCTTGAGGATGAGAGAGGAAAAGGGAGAACTGGTGGCATCCATGCAAAGCTTTGCGCAGGAGGTAGGAAGCTTCACACCTGTGCTGTGGGGAGCCGATCAAACAGTTTGGGGAGAAAATGTAAAATCCAGTGTTGGGGAAGGGCTGGTGTCTGCTGAGCTTACACAGTGGCTGTGAGAGGTGAGGGCTGAGCTGGCTCCAGGGTTGTGACCCTGGGATAACAGTCTTGTTTCTTCTCTGTAGACCAGCGATGGGGTTTGGAGCGTGGGAGCAGAACTGACCCACCCTCGCTCCCCGTTAACACTGAACCAAGAGACAGTGCAACCAGAGATCTGGAGAGATGAGTCTGACACACTTCACAGGGTCAAATTGGGTGAGACTCAGCCTTGACGCATCAGAGGTGACAGCCAGTGGTGAAGTCGACTCATCCCTGGTTAAGATCCAGGTCCTGCTGTGGTTGAGAGGGCCATTATCTCTGGAGGGGAGGCCAAGCAGAGCTCGGCTCAGCAATCCGGGTCACTGAGCGGCTGTGCAAAATATCTATTCAGCCCTGGGCTCTCAACTAGTTTTGACTTGAAAGGAGCAAATACCTGGACTAACCGCAGGGTTGAGTGAAACATGTCATTCCCACAGGCTTGTTGGTGACATCAAATACCTCTTGCAATATGGAGTTGGGACTTGTCAACACCAGCACAAGTAAGTACCGGGGGCCTTTCTGCTGAGTGGCATGAAGGCCAGCAAGTCACCGGTCCCCACTTCTATCCCTGAGCTGTTGGGGACAGTGAAATACCTCCTCACCATTGGCCAGTCTTCTCATGCCAAAACTGAGCTAAAACCCCATGCATAGAGCTAAGGGAGCTTGCTCTGGTTGCCCCCTCTGAGGAGCAGTGTGCAGGAGGCAGCTGTAAGGCATCCCTAGCACCAGTCAGGGTCATAAATCACCCCAGGGGTGGGATGCCAGACCTGGTTTTCCTCTAGCTGAGCCTGAAGCCTTCAAGCTCTTGAGCAGGTTGTGTTTTGGTGAGGAATGGTGTCCTCAAAACAAAAAATGAGACTGAAGCCAAATTTCACTCCAGGGGCTGTACACATTTGCACCTGGCTGGAACAGCTCAGGTTGTAGGAGTGATGACCGTCTATTGATTCCCAGCAATAGCCCAGGGTGCTCAGAGGCATTCCAGCCTTCTGGGTGTCTCAGGTGGGACATTGCAGCACCTGCAGAAAACCCACTGTGATTTGCTGGCTCCCCAGTTCCCCTCTGACCTGTCACTGCAGCAGGGAACTGGGAAGATTTCCTCTCCATGGCAGTGAATTGTCACCACTCAGCATACTAGGAGCTTTGTTCACCATTTTTTCCCCCCGGTGTTCTCTTTTTTGGGGAGAAAAAAGCATTTGGAGGGTTTGCACTGTGGCAGGGGGTAAGTTGCAAACTTCCTCCAGTTCCTTGTATTGGGAAAAGGCAACTAACCCCCTTCCCTGCCAGATGTGCAATAAACTCACTTGTAGAAAAATAAATGTTCTGGAGCCTTGCCCCATCTGGCATGACCTCGTCCTGCTCACAAGTTCCTGGCAGCTGCTTTTCCCCAAGCCCTCCACTAAATGAAACACCCGGACAAAAATTAAGGGGTCCTGTGAGAAACACCTTGTCTGAGCATCCCTCTCCCTGTTGGTGACTGATAGCACTGGAGACATGTACTGTGGGGCTGTGGTGCAGAGCCAGGAGCCCAGTGCTGTCCCAGTGAGGCAGCACTGCCTGGCTCCACTTGGAACCTGGCAGATGCATGGTGGATGTACACTCTGGTTTCCTTGGGAAAATGTGAAATTCTTGATTGTCCTGTGCCTTTGTATGACTTCCTGTCCCTGTGCTGGGGAGGAAGGCTGAGGTCTAAGCATATATGTTATATATGTAAGGACATGGTTTAGGGGTTCCAGCAGAGTGGCAGCTAATGGTTGGACTCGATTATCTTAGAGGTCTCCTCCAACACTGATGATTCTGTGATTCTATTCTAAGCCTATGTGTGCAAAAGGTGTGTCCTGAAAAACAGACAAGCTCTGGTACAGTCTCTCCCAGATGCAAACCCTGGAGATTTCACTCACCATGTGCATCCACCTCATTCTCTCCCTGTCACTGCAGTTACATAGGTCTCCTGGGGCCACATGTTTCTAGATCAGTTACCAGCACCGAGCCGGAGCATCTGTGCCCAAAATACAGTGAGTTGCCAGGAGGAGATAAGAAGGGATGGTGAATCTCTTCTTTTCTGCTTCGCAAATAATCAGGTCTGAAGCTTTGAGCTGTGCTATGCTTCCCCAGCTTCTTGGCTCAGTGGTAGGTGGCTGCTCAGGGAGTGCTGCAGAGCAAGAGTTATGTTTTCCAAACCTTTTGTTTCTGCCCTCTGGCAGCCAGGCAATCCCCATGTGACAAATCCTAACATGCCCAGAGCCATGTTTCATGCCCAGAAATGCTTCTGGCCTTAGCTTCACTCCAGGCATTGGGGAAAATAGCAGTGCTTTTAACGGCTGCCATCTCATTGTCTAAGTCAGAGAAACTGTGTGCCATGAATGTGCCCAAAGGAATGACCTGCAAGAACCACTGGGCCTGAGCAGACAGGATGATCCAAGGCAGAAAAAAAGCAGAAAGGCAGATTTTGAATGTTTTTTTTGATAGTCTGCTCATGTGGATACAATTAAAAGGAGAACCAGGACCAATAAAGCCAGGTCTAGCCTGCCTCCCAGGGCACACCATCCCCTCTCGACTTGCTCTGTGTTGGAGTTCCCTAGACATGGCTGTAGGACTCAGCAGCACCCTGAACACCTGGAGCTGTGTCTTACCCACTAAGACAGTCAGGGCCATGGTGTTTCTGAGACTTGTCTACCCAGGACAGTTATTACTCCACTACATTTCGTAATATTTTTTTTTTAACATCTCTTTTTATTTGTTACTGTTCCTGCACACAGTCTGGAGAGGTCACAGAGCTTGGAGTTTTCAGCCCTTGCCTCCCACAACCATGCTAATGCCTGGTCTGTGATAACCCAGGAATCTCCTATCTCTCTGTTCAGGAAGGCCATTTCCAGAGCCAGAGCTGTGCTGCAAAACTGAGGGTCTGCAGTCACACAAGGAACAGGACTGGCTTATCCTCTTCTCTGGCCTTGCAGGTGTCCATAACCAGTGAAGAGCAGCAAATCCAGGATCCAATCTCAGACTTTGCCAGCTGGTGGTCTGATTTTACAGCTGCTTCATGCAAACAAAACAAGCCCCTGGGTGGGAAATTTGGAGCATGATCAGCTTGGCCCTAATGCTAACAATTGGGTCAAAGGGGTGACCAAAGAGTGAAGGGACCACACAGCCTGGCAAAGGTGGCAAGGTAGCTTTTGGGGAGGCATTCTGGCACTGGGACCTCCAGGAGGGAGCAGGAGGAAGAGTCTCTGTGAAGGTGCATCCCAAACCTCAGGCACGGGATAGCAGAGATAACCCTGTTTGCCTTGGTGACAACCGAGGGGAGGAGGCTGGAGACTGGTGTGGAAGGACTGATGGGGTGCAGGCTGTGTCCTCTGGGTAGGGGCATTGCCCTGCCCACTTAATGCCTCCTGCTCAGCCCTTCCATTTGAAAAACAGGACTAGTACCTCACACTTGAAGTTGGCTTCATTAGTATTTGTGCTCTAGAGAACAGTTCTGCAAGGAGCCACTGATGTTCATGTTTTCATAGCCATCACTGCAGTTTGACATGTTTCTGATTTCAGATTGTGTGGGTTGTTAATCAGAATGACCTTGTGGAGGCACTGCCTTGCTTAGTTGATGTCTTTCCCACGATGTGGGCATAGTGACTGATATTTTTGTGATTTGCTCACTTAGGTTTTCCTGTCCCAGAGCTAATTGAAGATTTTCCTTCCCTATCTAACCCCATAAGCCTGCTGGTTTCCCACATGTGGAATGTGGGTAGGAAGGTCTCTCATACCTCTCTCATCTCTAGACTGTCCCAAGTCATGGCTGGAGATTCGTTTCTCACGTGGAGCCATATGGCCATCTGATCATATCTCTTCACTCCCATAGGGACATAGCACAGGCTCTGGCATTTCAGAGATGATTTTTCCACTGTGTGGATGGTGCGTGTGGTCCTAGAGCTCCTGTTTCCCAACCTCACTCACCAATGCTGAAGTTGTGTCTCCATCTGCTTCTACTGCAGAACTGCTTCAGGAGAACCAGGGTTTGAGCCAAAGCTTTTGGAATGGGTTGATCTCCAAGCATACCATATGGCCTTGGAGCTGGAGCTGCTAAGGGGTCGCTGCTTCTCTTGTGTCTCTGCTCCTCAGCATTTGAGAGTGAGACACTACCTGGCTCCCACCTGTCATCTGAACGTCACAATAATTTAGATATGGCAAAGGTAGCAAGAGTCATTTAGGTCAAGAGCTGGAAGTCAGCTCACATGCATAAGGAGACAGGAATTTCTCTTTGGTGTTCAGGAAAGGCTGGGGTCCCAAACCTGGAGCAGCTGGACAAGCCCTGTCATGGCAATGTGTTGCTGCAGTGGTGTTCACATGGGTTCAGCGCGGCAGCACCCATGAAGGTGGGTGATGCTGTTCCACCGCCGCTGGGCTCAGCTGCCATGCAAATCACCCATGGCATGTTACAGGAGACATTTGCCTGTGTGGTGATGTTTGTGCTTAGGGTCATGTCTATTTTTGCTCCCACGCCATGTATTTTTAAATTGGATTTGAACGGCATGCAGTGCCTGCAGCGTTGCTCCTTTCAGCTCATCTGTCATGTCAGAAAATGGTTTTGAATATCTGTCTGCTCACTTCATGCTAAATGTTTATTTTCTAATTAGATTGTTTTGTTACAAATGCTTTTTTTAAAACAAGAAAAAAGTATGAATGAGAAGCCAGTATTAGGTTGCCTAAGTGGATGGGAATATGCAGCTGGAAAGCAAAATGCTTCTGCAAAGCTGCTGTGGGTGTTTAGCCTTCACAAAATGTCCCCCTGTTTCTTTTTTCCCCTGCGTTCATCACTGTGAAAATCTACTCTATTAGTTACTGTGCCAGGACATGCTGGGGATAGTGCAGCTGTGTGCATGAAGGTGAGGGAAAAGTCTTCAGCCCATCCTCTCCTCACTTGACCAGGCTCCTCAGTGCTGTCTCCCCAGCTGGGCTCTCACCCCTGCAGAGCCATCGATGCCCTGGCCCAAGGATGCTGGGTGGCTCCCCCAGTGTGGATGCAATGCAGCTGGTGTGCTGTGGCAGTGCTGGAGGCATCTCTGTGACACAGCACCCCAGTCCATGTCATAGCCCGTGCATGCTGTGAAGGGATGAAAAATGATGGAGAACTGGGGTAAATACGGTTTAATGTCTTCCAGCTGCCAGAGTACCAAAAGTCATGCTCTCCCAGAGACAGAGGGCTCATGCATGCACATGTGGCCAAAGATGGAAAGGAAGAAGCAAGTTTCATACTTCACTGAGGCACGTGAAAAGCATGTGCTGCTGCTGTAAATTTACTCCCAACATGGCCAGAACCGAAGCTTCTGGTTCACCTGTAAATTCACAGGAGGGGAAAAAAGAAAGAAGACATTGATGCCCATCTTGTTCTGACTGAAAATATTTCTTTTACGTTCCTGGCAAGCCCAAAGCCTCCTGACATCCTGGCAGTGTGGTGCATCAGGAGTATACATGGTTTGCTCTGGTCCCAAGGCAGGTCTCCTTCTAACCTATAATACACTTCCAGCTCCGACCTTCAGGTCCTGTGTCAGGGCAGGGAATGAGCCTCTGGCCAGTGTCACAGCTGCCTCCTAGCTGCCCAAGGCTGCCCAGCCTGAGGCTTCCTTGCTCTGCCCGGTGGGGGCTTGGGATCCTGCTCTAGTGCACCAGGGCACTCAGCTTTGTAGATAGAAGTTGCCTCTGGATTTCAAACTAGAGAGAAATTAAAGGTAAGAAAGGAGGATAAAGATTTAAATTGAAACCTAAAATATGACTTCAAAGAGCACAACAGCTAAGCTGCTAGGGAAAATTGTTTGAAGATTAGGGATTTGATTTTGAGAGTATCTACAAGTGAGAGTTTCCCCTTGGACCTGAATTCGGTGGCAGGGGAACTCTGCCTCAGAGCACAACCTTACTTTTAATTACTTCTGTCTCGATCTGTATGAAGTAATTGTGTACTATTAAATGATCCTGCTCAACATAAGATAACTTTGCTTTCATTTTTCTTATCCTGTATACATAAGACATATATCCACTGGCTGTTTTGTAAATAACCTCACTGCCTCAACCCTGCCAAGCAGTCATTCTTCTCTTTCTTCTTCACCTTCTCACCTCCGATGCCCTTTGGTTTGTTATTCCCTGTCAGCATGCCTAAAGCCAAGTCAAAACATGGTGCCTACAGTTGTCAGTCATATTTGCTAAGCTGCTGCTTACACTGCTGTCTCATTGTATCTGCTCAGGTAACCCTATACAAGCAGGTAATGCTGAATGAGATGCTCTGATCAGCTGCATCAGGAGCTGGGATTAGTTGCTAGTTCTTCATGCTGTGCATTCCTGTACCCACTGCATGGGGATAAGCTGCTCTGAAAGGCTAACTGGGTGCATGGGTTCATGAGCCCAGTCCTAGAATTATAATTTGGAACAAAGTGATTAAACCTTTGGCTTACAATAAAGTCAGAATAGAATCATGGAATGGTTTAGGTTTGAAGGGACCTTAAAATCATCTAGTTCCAAATCCCTGCCATGGGCAGGGACACCTTCCGCTAGATCAGGTTGCTCAGAGCCCCATCCAACTGGCTTTGACACTTTCAGGGATGAGGCAGCCGCAGCTTCTCTAAGCAACCTGTTCCAGTGCCTCGCCACCTTCACAGCAAAGATTTTTTTTCCCCTAATAACTAATCACAACCTACTCTCTTTCAGTTTGAACCTATTCCCCCCTTGTCCTCTCACTACATGCTCTTGTAAAAAAGTCCCTCTCCATCTTTCTTGTAGGTTCCCTTCAGGTACTGGAAGGCTCCACTTAGGTCACCTCTAAACCTTCTCTTTTCCAGTCTGAACAAACCCAGTTCTCTCAGCCTTTCTTTGAAGGAGAGGTGCTCCATCCCTTTGATCATCTTGGTGGCACCTCTCTCCTCCCTCAGTGTTCTCTGTAGATTTACATTTCCCTCCTCCCTCTCAATGTGCAGCATCTTCCACAGCAGTGTGGATGTCCTGCAAGGCATGCTGACAAATAATCTTGCTTTGGACATGGAAGACCTCTCCAATGCCCCCAGCTGGGGTATGGGCCATGCTCACTGCTGTGGTGAGCTGTTTGGCCACTGATCAGCCTTAGGAGCTCATATGTGTCCATGCTGCTTCCCAGGGCAGTTTTGTGTGCAATGCAAAGCACAATGTGTTTCAGAGGAAGCATCCATGGCTTTTTATCCTTGGGCTGGAAATCCCTCTCCCCAGAGGAAACCAGCAACTCTCCTGCTTTGTTCCCTTCCTCTGGTGAGCTGATTTTCTCCTACATGCTTGCAGAAACACTGCTGGCTGCTGCTGCCACCATGCTGCAACCAGCTGGGCACAAGCAAAGCTTGTTCTGGCAGTTGGGGACTGTTGGTGGCTGGAGGTTGGCCAAGGTGCTGGGAACCATTCTTGGGGGGTTTTGTGGTGACCCTGGTGATGTGGTTCATGTGGATGTCCTCTGAAAGCATTTCTTTCAGATTTCAGGTTAGGAAACTGCCCCAAGAATTCTATGAGCTTCATTACAGTTCACGCTAAATCACTAGCCAAAATTATCAAAGTGTATCTGGAAAGTTTTTGGGCCTGGTGGCTTAGGGATGCTGTTTGTGGAGCTAGTGGGATGACCTCACAACAAATGTTGTGCTGGCACTCATGTTGCACCAGCACCAAGGAGCAACCCCAATAGCAGAGGCTGCAGAGTGGCGATTTCCACATCACCAGTGTCTTCCAGTGCTTCCTCACAATGACCTTTGTCCTGCAGAAGCTGAGAGACTTCTAGGCTGTTGTTGCTGGTACCCATCAACTATTGTTTGAAAATGGACTGAAAAAGCCCATGCTCCTGTGGAGTCTGTGTTAGGCCTGGGATGTCAAGGCTGAGCAGACTCCAGGAGGAATGGTTGGTATGTTTTTGTGTGTGCCCATGGAGGATAGCTGGGCTTGCCAGAGAAGCTGACATGGGGTGCCACCTCTGAGTGATGAGCTGGGCAAGAAGAGGACAATGCCTGTGCTGAGGTAGGCACAGGGGTGCCCTTCCAGCACAGTGGGAGCAGAGCAGCAGCAAGAGCAGAGAAACCATCTTAATGGCAGTGCCCTTCCAATGGTGCCATGTCTAGTGCCTGTACACGTGGCCTTTCAGCTTATCCCACACAAAGAAGATGAAATACCAATAACCTGGAGAAATAGGAGGAGGGGAAATAGCATGGAAAGGGGAATCTCCAGGAGAAGAAAACATTTCTGCTGGGACAAGTGAAGCAAGGTGAATGCCTCTTACAATTGCCAGGCAGGGAAGTGCCACTTGGACAAAATCACCATCAAGACTGGCACCAACTGTCCCTCTTGTGGGCATTGCCCTCTTTTTTGTGTAGAGTCTGGTAGCTGTCTGTGCTGTCAGCAGCCTTGAACCTCCGATGGCTGCTTCATCATAAACTATAATGAGATGGTTCATAATAACTTCTATATCGAATGTCCATGCGAATTAGGCCAAGAGGGTGGGCTGATCTGCAGAGCTGGTGCCTGGAGTACTCTGGCATCAAGCTCAGCACTCAGCAGATGAGAGGCATAACTCTGTCATGAAGTGAAATACCTGAAGGCAGGACCCATGAAAAGGGAGCAGATACTGAGTCAATGACTTCCCATGCTCACCCCCCACAGATCAGACTGGTCAGGACTTCACTTTCCTGCTCTCGTCTCACTTTGCTCAACTTAGTCTTTTTATTTTATTAAAAAAACAAAACAAAAGAAAACCTGCCCATGTTTCCACCTGAATTCCCACTCAAGTTCTCCCTGTGACCCCAAAGACTCTTTCTTAGCCCAGGCTGTGCTTGGTGGGTGTAAGGGACCTTTAAGAAATGTTTGTTTCGACACTGCCTGGCCTGGATGGCTTGTTGTGGGGCAAAGGTGTGGTTGATTGCCGCAAAGCTTGCTGAGCCACAGGATGTCTCTGGCCATGGAAATCCTCTAGCTGCCAAGATAACAGGGCACCATTGCCCATCACCTTCTGCTGAGATCACCAGGCTGGGAATCGCTCAGCTCCAGGCAAAATGACCAACCAGTACCCTGACAGAGCCCTACAAAAAGGACCAGCACCCAGAGCATGGCAGATACCTACCACCAAAGAAAAGCCCAAAGAATGCTGCTGGACCCATGGTGTTGACTATCCCTGTTTCTACGTGACTCTAAATCATCGAGACACTGGTGGACCTATGGTGATGACTATCCCCTCTTCTACACGACTTTGAGTCACCTGGATCTGTGGTGGTGACTATCTCTGCTTTGGCACACCAAACCTTGCTTGCTTCCCCTTTCCTGTTTCTAACTTTCCTACTGCCCCTTTTCTCCTGGTATTTTGACCTTGTTTGTGTCTTAATTCACATTGGGGGAATTGATCAAACACTCCTGAGTCTTATCAGACCAGGTCAGTGAGTGAGACATTTGTAATACACATTTGTTCCTACAAAAGGTTTACCTGCTTTTTCTGGTCTATCTGCAGTCCCATTTCTTTTTGTGACTTTTTAATCTGTGGTCCCAGTGTTGTCCTTGTCTGCTTTTCTTTCATGATTTGGACCATCTCATAGGTGAGGTCAGGTCTGTCCTGCAGTGAGGGCCAATGTACCTCTTGGGTCTGTGAGCTGCAGGTCTACGAGAGCAGCAGATAAATGCCGGCATTTTGCTCAGGAGGATAATAAATCCAGTGTTATTGGCCCTTGGTGTAAACTCATAGATAAGTCACAAAATTTGTACTGAAGCCTGGAGCAGGAGCATGGATTCATTTAGAGCAGAGTCACTATGTGGAGAGAGATCTCTGTTGCAGCTGATGAGGAAGGGAAAACCAGGACCACAGGCCAAGATAAGAAATTTCCAAACAGATTCTGCCACAAACCACTTGGATCTGACCAGCTGAGCCACCAGCACTGAAGGTGGAAGAGAATAACCTCATTTAGCAGGAGGAAGACCAGAAAGTATGACCATGGTGTTTGAGGAACTTGCATTTAAAAAGGCACCAAAGGTGGAAGCTCTGCATGTACAGAGATATTTGAGGGTAACCATGCTTCATTTTTATTGGATTTCTTTTTTTAATGAGCATGCCTTAAGCTCTTTGTGGATGGTTAGAAAGTGATTATCGGATTTTTATCTTTGTGCATTGTCTTAATCTGTTGCAGAGACACCGAGTCAGCAGGTTGTTTTTAGCAGTTTGACCTAGTAAAGCTGCAGCCATGTCTGAAATATATTTTGGGGGAGCATGTATAAGAGGATTAAAACACATCATAAACTCATGAAGAATTTTGCCTATGTCTGTTAAATGCAAGCATGCAAATATAACCTTGGGAAATCCTTTAGCCTTAAGCTACTACAATGGAGTAAACTGTCCTCCTACTTTCTTTTCCTGGGCATCTGCCACTAGTGGTGTTGGGGGAAGAGGCTAGATGAGCTTCTAGCCATCCATAGATCCTGTCTATGTAAGGTGCTTACAAGTGAGCTTTCCAAAGGTGCCCAGCCTGGGACATCTGTGTATGCAGCCCTAAACCCCAAACAGCTGAGAGGGCTGAGCATTTGGCAGGGATGCTCTGTTACACTTATACCACTACCAAAGGAAATGTGGGACCATGGTTCTCAGCAGAGGTGAGATCTTCTTGTACTTGTGGTTTTTTGGGCCAGTATCTTGCAGGCAGCAGCAAGCCCCAACACTGTGGTTGTCTTGCCTGCAGGACCCTGAAGTAGACAAGACAAACGATCTGATTACAAGCACAGCAATGAAAATGAGATGAAATTGCAAGAACGGCAATTGCAGCGAAGAGATGCAGAACAGAAATACCACCCCAAAATCTGTAGTAAATTCTCTGCTCAGGCCACCAACGCTGTGTTTAAGGTGCTCACTGCTGCCCAGTGTTTATCTGCTTGAAGAAATCACTTGATTTTTTTGCCAAGTATTTTTTTTCAGAGGGATCAGTTTCCCTGCAGGACTTCCCAATAAGACCAGAGGAGCACAGAAAGCACTACTGGATTAGGGGCTGCTTAAACTGGTGCTGCATCTCGGCACAGAAAAAGTCCTGGTTGTTCCTTTCCTCCCTAAGGGAGCACTTGGCATTGGAACGATAATGCAAAATGAGACCTTGAACTTTGAAAAGGGCCAACTGCAGCTGGAAGACAGAACCTGCTAGAGCTCATTAAAAGGCAAGTGTAAACATCAATACAAACGAGGGGTAGATCTTGGCTTCCCCACAGGCTATTATCTTGCAGAAGCTCCATGCTTTGTGGATGAGAGGCTGTCTCAGAGGCAAAGGGAATAAAAAAAGTGTGTCTGTTTCTTTGCTCTTCACCATATGAAATTCAGACAAAGGGAAACCCTAATCTGTGTGTGCTGTGCCACTGGTTAGACAGTGCTGCCTGTGCTTTTGGAGGATGGCTTGATGGGTCTTTCTTTCACAAGTGATGCCTAAGTATCTCTGCCTCCTCCTCCCTCCCTGCCAACATGTGCTGGTCCAGCTCTGTGACAAACTGGACCGCAGAACTGATTTGGCTCAAAAAAACCCTCCAAAAAATTAACACCATTACTTTAAACTCAGACCAGTTCCTTGATCCAGCTCTTTTCAAGCTCTCATAAAGCATCATGGGATTGGCATTGCCTCCAAATCCACCTTAAAAATATGCATAGGCTCCTTGTTGATACCTTGATGGCCATTGCCTGCCCACTGAGGCTGGGAAGGCAATTTGCAACTGTATCATTCAATTTTACCATGCTGCAATGGGTTGTCCCACTCTTCTGGGAGGCTGAGAGCCCACAGCTGAGCTGTGCACTGTGCATGGAGACCCTTTTGACTCCTCTTCCACGAAGAGCAACTCAGACAGGAAGAATTACTCATTGTTGAGAGAGAGTAACCAGCAGCCAGGCACTGCTGGTTCCCTGTGGGCTCTGGGCACGGGTGTCCATGTGTCCCAAGGAAGGGTGGGCTGGCTTTGCAGGCACATGGACACCTCTCCAGCAGCATTTAGCCATGCCCAAAGAGCACCCCACACTGCTACATGGCAAGGCACCTTGCAAGGCACCACCCATGTTCCCAAGAGGAGAACGAGGACACTCTCTGCCATAAGGCATGGTGTGGGAACAGCCACTCCTTCCAGATGCCTGATAATGAAATTCCAGCCTCAGCTGTGCCTCAAGAGTCTCTGTTACGGCTTCCTGGGGGTAGCGCTGAGCTTCAGAGCTCCAGGTGGCAGGCAGAGACCCAATACTGCATGCAGGCTCGTTGCTTGACTTTTTTTGCCCATATATGTTTTTGTGTCCCTTGCCTTTCTCAGTGGTCCTTCAGCAGGCTCTAGTTACAGGATTTTGTTGGTGATGAGGGAGGAATTCCTTTCTTGCTTGATTACTTCAGTAGGTAGTACACAAATCCCACGGTGCTATTATGGTGTTATGAAGTTTAATCCACCTAAAGGGACTGTTGCATGCCACATTTCCCACTGACTCCTAGAGATCTTCAAGGTCTCACTGGTATAATCTGTGTTCTCACCCCTAAACAATAATTTCCTCCTTTTGCTCCTGGGTGGGCAAGGCTTTAAAATCTGCCTGTTGTTCTCTAATCATACTCCTCCTTCCTTTAACTGCACTCACAGTTTCCCACACAAAATCAACAGTCCTTTTGTGCTCTCAATTCCCAGCCCTTCAGAGAAGGTTTGCATCCCCAGGGAGAGCTTGTGCAGCCTCAGAGACAGCCTCAGTTTCTATATTGTGGCCTAAATATTCTTGTCCTGGACTGCCCTGCTACTTTCCTGCATGTTCTCCCACTGAGCTCAAGTACTGGCCTGCAATAAGTGTCCTGTTTAGCCCAGATAAATATTTTGTCCAAGTGCTATGCAGTGTCACATACACTGTGAAATGCCTCAGTGATTGCACAGGAGCTGTGGGTTGTGCCTGTGTTACGGTCTGACAGCCACCAAAGGCTGGATCCTGTGAGCACTGAAGTGAAGGTAGAGCTATCTCTGGCTTTATGGCACAGGGCATGATCCTTGAAAGAATCCATGCCAAGATGCTGGTAAGAACACAGCACAGCTCTGCAAACTCACAAATCTTTTCCTAATGCTGAGAGCTTCTTCTAATCCTTCCTCTTCCTTTTAAGCAAGCAGCTTGGGTCACCTCTCAGCTGCTGAAATCCATCAGTGTGCAGGAGCCCTGCCTGGAGGTGCAGCTAAGGATAGTGTTTAAGAGCAAGGAGAAGAGAGGAGTGAGCCTGAAAGGGAGTTGGCCACTGCCAGGGTCAGTTAGACTCCACTTTTTTTCCTACAAGCAATGGAGACTATGCAACGCACGCAGTTGTGGATGATGTTCTTGTCTGACAGCCTTTTCATCCTCTGAATACTGAAGTCAGCAGCACAGCTGCAGAAAAACCAATGCTCTTGCCCTGCTATGGCTATAAGATCCCATTGCTATATCCCTTACCTCTCTGGCTAAAAGTGCATGAGTGCAGGGGTGGTCTCACCTGTCTGTCTGCATGGACTGAGCTGCTCCTGAAACAAAGCACCAATGGATCTCCGAGAAGCAGCAGCGATTCAGCGAAATGCCATAGAAACCACAGCTGCGTTACAGAGGGCCTTTTCCCTGGCATTATGCAATGGGTAATTATGTAAGTTGTTGTTATATAATATTCCTGGCTCTTTTGGAGTGCCAGCCTCCCCCTGACCACAGTAGTGTGTACTACTTACGTCACATCAAGCTTTATACAACCCAGGGTCACAGCTGAGTTGGGGCTGCTGTCACTGCCGCTCCCAGCCGTGGGACCCTTGGCTGCTCTCAGGGCTTTGTAAACACTGTATTGTGGGGGAAAAGGCTCCTTGAACACAAAAAAGTATTTGGTCAAAATAATCTGTTTGTCCCTCTGAGCTGGTTTGCTGTGTAAGCCCAAGAGATGGTTTGGAATTTTTCTTGAGGAAAGTGGGCTATGTTTTGGAGCATCTCTCTCTCTCTCCTCCTTGCTGGAAAGTTTATTTCACAAACTTACTTCAAATGCAAAAGAAATCAATGATTTCTGCCAGTGCCTCTCTCTTGGGTGGCAGCAGGTCTGGCTGCAGAGCAGACAGAACCAGAAATCTGTTATCTTAATCAAAGCAGTGTGGGGGACTGCTAGATTCTCCAATGGCCACTTTACAGGTGGGGTTTGGATTTCTCTCTTCACAAGAATGATACTCCGAGAAAAAAAAATTGAATGCAGCCAAACAAGTTTGGATCTGGTCCATCCCTGTGGCTGGTGTTTGATTTCTCTCTTGTTCTCAGCTCCTCCTGGGCAGCTGAGCCCTATAGTAATAACCACCAGACAGCTAGTGTTTCTAAAACCATACCCAAGAGCCAGTCCCTGCTCTTTCATGGGTCTGTATATGGATTCAAGCAAGCCATAGAACTTCTCTGATCCATCATAAATGGGCAGAACAAATGGCTTTTCCATCCACGGGATTGTGTCATGGTCTAACCTCACTGATGCCTGTAGAAAGGTTTTGTCATCTGTGGAGGGAGAAGCAAGGCAGAGGTGGGATTACACCCACCGTTTTGCCAGGGATGGCTCTTCCTCTGCCTGCTG
>NW_008658586.1:0-351 GCF_000695815.1 Acanthisitta chloris | reverse complement strand
GGGACCCTTCCTAGAGCACCTTTTGGTAACACTTTTGGGTAGAAACATGCCCCATGAAGTCTCTAGGACAGCCTTTCTCCTTGGCAGCTCTGCTGCTGTCCCTGGTATCTTCCTCTGCTCCGACCCCACCACCCCTCTACAATATCAAGGTGGGAGGGGAAGAAAGCACAGCATCCCAAGAGATCTGCGGCAAGGCTGGGAGCAAAGGCTTTCCAAGGTAAAACACCGTCACGACACCCTGCATCGAAAATGAACCGCTTATAAAAGTTCTGCAGCCAAGCGGAGCCCCGCGGAGCTGTGGGCGCTGGGATGCTGCAGCCTGCCCTGGGCTCACTCTGCAGCCTCCCGAAC
>NW_008658585.1:540-4718 GCF_000695815.1 Acanthisitta chloris | reverse complement strand
AAAATAAAAAACAAAAAAGGTTGGTAAGCCAATGGCAGAGGTGTATGAGAAGGATTTGCAGCCAGACACAGAGGGACAGAGGTGGAAGGGCCTACAGGAGTCTCAGGGTTGCTGAGGATGAGGAAGGTGGCCAAAGACTCCTGCTGCAGCAAGGAGAGGTTGGCTGCTGCCTCGGCAAGGGCCACAGCTTCACCCAGACACCTTTATACCCATGTGACCAGAGCTGTGTTGCCACTGTTCCCATCAGTGTTGTGTGGACCAACCCTGCCACCCTCTTCTGCAGTGGCTTTCCCAGAGTTGCTGCCTCTGCATATTCATTTTGTCTCTCCAGTCCAATGCCTGCACCAAGCAATGAGTATAACTGATTTCATGGCATAGAAGAGGAACCCAGGAACATGCCCTCTCTCCATGCTGCACTCTGGCATGAGGAATATTACCACTCCGTCACAGCTTGGCTCACCAGGCTGCAATTCTCCTCTTCTGTAACCTCTGTAGGTTTGCTGGTGATATGTAGGACTAAAACAAAGCTGTAGGAAAGGAAAGGAAAGGAAAGGAAAGGAAAGGAAAGGAAAGGAAAGGAAAGGAAAGGAAAGGAAAGGAAAGGAAAGGAAAGGAAAGGAAAGGAAAGGAAAGGAAAGGAAAGGAAAGGAAAGGAAAGGAAAGGAAAGGAAAGGAAAGGAAAGGAAAGGAAAGGAAAGGAAAGGAAAGGAAAGGAAAGGAAAGGAAAGGAAAGGAAAGGAAAGGAAAGGAAAGGAAAGGAAAGGAAAGAAAGCAAAGCTAAAGGAAAGGAAAGGAAAGGAAAGGAAAGGAAAGGAAAGGAAAGGAAAGGAAAGGAAAGGAAAGGAAAGGAAAGGAAAGGAAAGGAAAGGAAAGGAAAGGGGAAAGGAAAGGAAAGGAAAGGAAAACTTCACTGTGTGGGTGACTGTGCAATGGAGCAGGCTACCCCAAGAGGTTGTGGAGTCTCCCTCACTGGTAATATTCAAGAACTGTCTGGACACAAACCTGTGCAATGTGCTCTAGGACGACCCTGTTGGAACAGGGAGGTTGGACCAGATGACCCTACCAGAGGTTCCTTCCAACCTTACCCATTCTGGGATTCTGTGAAAGCCTAGGCAAGGCTCATGATCTAAAGGTAGGGTTTTCTCAAGACCAGCAGAGGCCATTGCATTGATGCCCACACCCTACAAATCATCTGAACAGCCAAACTAGACTCATAAGCCAGCACATAAAAGCTAGTGAGGGAACTCTTTCTTACCTTCATAACTTCTGTGGCCTCTCACATACTCGTCTTCCTTTTCATGTCTTTCTTCCTAATTGTCATGGCTTGATCAGGCCTTCGTATGGCATCTGAAGTTGCCAAGTGCCTGGCAGGAGGGTTTCAGAGCAGCCCAGCACATCCCTATTACAAAACGCTGTGCTGGTGTCCTTTGGGACCCAGGCTGTCCACCCAGAAGGTGGACCATGAATGTCCCCATGAATGGCTGAGGTCTAGAGCTGTCCTTGAAAGCTGCCATGGCACATGAGTCATGTTGTCTGTTCTCCCCTACGTATGCACTGGCTGTTGTTACTGTTGGTATTATTAGGTTTGCTTTCTTATAGCAAATTCCAATGGCACCATTGAGATGCTAGGAAACTCTCACTCCTCTGAGCCAGTGAAGAAAAATGTATTAATTTTCTGTGTTGCCTGCCTGCAGCCCACACATCACAGTTGATCCTTTCTGATGGGAACTCAGGACTGGGGGCCATGGAGCAACCAGAGGCAGGTCCTCCTGTCGAGCAGCAGTGCTGCCTGAAGGAGGAGTGAGGCTGGGGCCAGCCAGTGGGTTAGTTAGCACAGGATGAATCCCTGGGGCCACTGCTGCTCTGACAGGGAAACATGCTGCAAAGAACAAATTAATGCCAAGTAGAAGGGTTTTGGGTGGCAGCTCACTTTCCATCCTCCCAGGGATTTCTGCTGGTGTCTGCAAGCTGTAATCAGCTCTTAAGAGCACTTACCAAATAGGAAGCACTTGTACCTCTCCACACAAGTATATATTCCAGAAAAGAGGTGCACAAGGTTCTGGGAGCCTTGCTACTTTTCTATACTGCTGCGATGCACCGGAATAGCTTTCAAGGAGAGAGGCTGCATCAGGCTCAGCTTCCACTCTGTTGTTTGCCTTTGCCTAAGGAGCCCTAAAATATACATCGGGCACCCAGAAATGAGGCATCTGCAGATTTGCACTGTTCCAGTCCTAGGAACTGTGCAAGTCTTTGCTGCTGCCTGGCACTGGGAGGATGAAATGTGTAATACATCGCAGCAGAGCAGCCCTTGATCAAGGGGTGTCCTGTGCTGAGTCCCTCTGAATGCTGGGTCCCTAGTCCCATCTCTCCATCTGTGTGAGTGTGTACTACCAGCTCACTGGCACCCACAGGTTGCCAAAAATGGGAACAGGCAGATGAAGGCAGTAGCATGAGTTGCACTCACAATAACACATGACCAACCAGTATGTTACATTGCTGGGTATCAAGCACAGGTTCATGGGACCCCTGGCATCTTCTCAGCTAGCTCAGGTCCACCCAGAGCAATGTCAGTCATGACTCACCTCCAGGACTACATGCAGGACTCCCACTGTACTTTCATCAAAGCAATGTGATCTGTGACATCCAGACAATCCAAAATGCACCTTTTTGCACATGCATTGCAATTCTTGGGGCTGTTGGCAGATCATCCACAGGTTACAATGTACAGGGACAGTCAGACATTTCAGCAAACAGTAGCTTGTCCTTCTATGAAACAGCCACCATTAGACATTGCTGACGCCCAGTATTTGCATGGATTTGTTTATGTGGCAGAATAGATTGGAGCCTCTCTGTTGAGAAGCCAGGGAGAGAACATCTCATTTGCCTTCTTCTCTTGTTCACTTCCTACCTTTGTGCAAACTAAGTTTTGACTGATGGTGCAACAAAAGATGCCCTTGGCAAAACATAGCTCAGAAAGAGTGGAGACTGGGAGAAATCACAGGTTTTCCATCATGCCATTTCTTCACAACAGTGTGCTGTGCTCAGACCACTTGATGGGGTGTTCAGGACAGCAGGCAGGCCAGGTTCACAGGCTCTCTGTCCAACCACCAGCATTTCTACACCCTCCTGTCCCAAAAGCAAAATGGTAGTGTTGACTTGCCAAGAAATAATTGCATGAATTTTCATGAGCCCAGTTTTCTTTCCAATCTCGCCTATCTCCATTATTTGACCCTGGGGGAAGAGGCATAAATGAAGATCCCTCAGATAGTTCTGTCACACTGATAGATCTATTTTGCCATTTAAATGCAGCAAAGAACTGATGCTTTCACATTAATGAGGTGAAATATGCTCTGTTCCTTGAAGACTGAGACGAGCAGAGCCTTCTCCTTTCTCCTCTGAGCCTTCTCCTTTCAATGGCTACATAACACCAAGACAAAGTGGAACTGAACCTCTATGCAAATTATGTGATACTGGTAAAACAGGAACACTTCTACCAGAAAGGTTTTAGCTATAATCAAGACAGACAATTGCTAGTTCTGTGGAAAGCACAAATACGAGAAATCAGGTGTAATGCTTGACCACCATGGCTCTGTTTATATCCTACTTTGTTTGACTCCAGCTCTGCTCTCACTGAAAGTCTGATTTCACATACAAGTCAATCCTCTCTCCTTTATTTTCAGCTGAGGTGAACAACAACAAATGGTCATAAATCAGCAAGATGGGAAGAGAGAAGGAGAGAGGACATGCATGCTCCTGGGTGGTGAAACAGTATTGGCATGAAGGAAGGTGCAAAAGGAAGGTGCAAACCTGATAAGAAGGAAATCACACGCTGGGACCTGTATAGGCTTAGAGAGTTGTTTTTAGCATCAGCACAGCACCATTATTAGCCCCAAATGTCCCACAAACAGAAAAATAGCATTGAGACGAATGCTAGCAGGTCACAATTCAGGGGTAGGGGGAATGCAGCAGGACAAGCAACAATCATCATCATCCAGGGACCCAAACCCACAAGTCATCCATACAGCAAATACAGCAGAGACACAGAAGCAGTGAGAAAGCCACTGGATTTCTCAGTAAGGTAACATTCAGCAAAACTGTACACAACCGGACTTCGAAGGGTAACTTCGAGTGGCACCAGACTTTGGGCAATCAAAACTTGTACTGTTCAAGCAACACAG
>NW_008658585.1:0-519 GCF_000695815.1 Acanthisitta chloris | reverse complement strand
CAGCTTTCCTCTGGATGTGCATGTTTTGTGTCCACATTTGAGACACCTGCTTTTGAAAACATAGCCCCAGGACTTAGTTTTATAGGTATCTTCAGTGATAAACATTACATCCAACCAGCTAAAGAATACAACTATGCACTTGGCCAGCTGTGAGCAGAGCAATTGCTCATGAAGTCTTTCATACTTTGCAAACAGAGATCAACCCTATCATCTCTGTTGGTATAAAAAAAAAGTCAAGGCAGGGGAAGGTGGAGTGAAGCCCTAAAGGCTGTACAGAAATCAGTGGTGTAGAGTCGCACCTTGGTTACAGACTTTTGGTACCACTAGTGACTTGTGCACAAAAAAGGTGTCAGGAGACACCTGTAGGACTGGATTTTTCACTGGGCATCTGTTGTGGTTTAACCCCATCCACCCTCTTGCTCACTCCCCCACCCAAAGAGATGGTAGGAAGAGAACTGGAAGTGTAAGAGTGAGAAAGTTTGTGGGGTAGGATAAGAACAGTTTGATAATTGAAATAAA
>NW_008658584.1:118626-139361 GCF_000695815.1 Acanthisitta chloris | reverse complement strand
TGGCGGGTTTTCCTGCTCTCCTACCCCCGTGCCGACCTCATACATTTTTGCACTCCGACGGGTGCAAATGTGAGTTCCTATCCCTGAACTATATGTGGATTTATATATATATATATTTAGCTGATGTTTTTTCTCTGTGTGCATGCACGGGAGCACATGCACATGAACAAGCACGTGTGTATGTGTTCCTCTGTCTGTGTGTGTGTATTTTCTGTGGGCTATGGAAAAAACATAACCCACCACTATGGGAGAAAAGTAGGTTTTTTTTGAGAAAAGTAGGAATAAACACACCCATAAAAAGAAACTAAACGCCTATTTCTACATTCTTAATTCTTAATGAAATGCACATGTCTTGGCTACCGATTTTTAAAGGCGCTTAGATTTATGGAAGCACGTTGGGTTCAATTCAACCAGAGCTGTCTGTTTCTGTTCACAGGAGGGATATATCTGCTGGGTAGGTGACCGATAGCTTGTAAAAAAACTTACCGTACTATCTTTGGGTTTTTGCTTTTTTTTTGGACAGGAGGAAGGAGTCGTAATAAATAAATAAATACACCCTTTTAATATAAGCGTAGTCATATTTTTCTCAAAACCGTAGGAAATTACTATCCTACAAAGTTTTCCTTCTATAAATAGTTCAAATCTTAAAACAAAAGTTTTCAACCGCACACCAGATGCTGGGATGCTAGCGGTTTCCCTTGCTGTGTGACATAATTATAAGGTCCGAAAGCAAAAGCTATAGAAGTATAATAATAATACTAAGGCGACTGCTGAGGGGAAATACAAGGGAAGCAATGCCTGCTTTATTTAGAGCCAACTGCTTGGGGATCTTTTGAGCGCTGCCCCGCGACAATGAGAAGTTGTGGCGGATAAATAATGCTCCCTCGCCTTTTCCCTGGGCCGTCCTCACTTCATCCCCTCCGCAGCAGGTCACTCGGAGCTGGACCCGCGGAGCCGGAGCCGAGGTGGCTATTGCAGCCCAGCAGAGCAGAAGGGAAAGGGATCAGGAGGTGAAACCCAACAAAGCGGAGCCCCAAAGCGACGCGCACCTCCCTCCATCCATCACTCCGGAGGGACGGAGCCGGTTGCCTCCCCGGGGAGAAAGCAGCGCTCCCGGGACAGCCGGGACAGGCCTCCCCCTTCGTGCCACCCCTGGCCCTAGCCCCTGGCTGGGCTTGCTGCGTCTCCGTTGTGTCCCCTCCGTCTCCCCCCGACAGCGGGGGCAGCGGCGGGAGAGCCGGACAGGCTGCGGCGCTTCGCCTCGCTCCTCTTAGGAAGTGAAAAGAAAGAGGAGTTATTTCAGTGCTTAATGGAGAGTAGCCTAGCGAACTTGTGGTGTTTATCTGGTGGGTAAATATACTTCTCTGGCTTACTAATGGTAGCTTTTGAAGATTAAAGCATGGTAGAGCCTGTTCAAGCATTATCTGCTGGTGTTTGTTTCTGCTACCCTCGCTCTCCCGAGGGGAGGATGCTTCCCAAGCTGCTATTTAGTGTGCTCTCAGGGACTGTCAATGGTTATGTTAATTTTGTCCGGGATCTCTATCATCTTTTGGCTATGGGAACGACCCTTCGGCTTTTGCATTGCCGCTCCTTCAGGGATAAAGACTAAACTACCGGGGGCGAGATGCAGCGGGAGAGCAAACGGAGTGCGGGGTGTCCGTGCTCTACCTCTCTCGGTGTGGGGGATGCGGAGCGGGGGTGATGGGATGCTGCCCGGTTATTCTGCGAGAAAAGCTGTAAAGCAAAAATCCCATCATGTTGAAATGGGATTTTCAGAATGGAAAAGGCAATGATGAAACTAAAGGGAAAACGCACTGGGGCCTCAGTGTTTTCTGTGCAATAGCCGGGTAGAAAGTTAATTTACAGTAATTATATCCAAAATTAAAGAACCATCTCCTTTATAAAATTGATTTCTTTATTCTAAGTGTGCTATCTGATAAGTCATTTTCTTCAGTGTGCATGCCTGCTAACCTTTGGCCCGCTGAGACACTGTAAACATTTTTACAACCAGAAGCAATTAATGACTGACATTCCAAAAGGAAAACTGACTGTGGCTCGAATAGCTGGTAGTGGGATGATTGATGCATTTTGATGCCCTGGACATATTTTGGTAATCCAATTAAATATTTAACGTATAAACCTGCCATTTAATAATATCAGTGTAATTAGTATAGATGTCTAAAAACCAGGATTATGTATAACACTGCGCTGTTTCTTGCAATCCCTGTTCGAGTTTGCTTGTGTCTGTACACATACACATATTTAGCTCCTTCTAAAGAAGATGGTGCTCATCTGACTTTCCATTTGTGTACCCCTTTCACTGTTAATTTTCTTTAGGGCTGGGTGCATTTACTAGCAACATGAGAGTTGGTTCTTAAGAAGCTTATTTCAGGGATTATCTGCTGGTACATAGATACAGTTAATTCAGTTATTTGCTATAAAGCAATTGGGAATAACTCACAAGAGAGCATGTGTAAGTAGTAATGGCAGCACAAATCTTCAGAACAGATACATATTCTAACACCATAATGCAGCACATTATTTATATTGGTGATATTACTTGCTGGTTAGGAAATGTGGAGAGAGAGAAATCCCCTGCATGTTTTGAATCTGTTCTGCTGGTGCTCTCATGTCCTTACAATTCCATATCCTTTACAACAGGGCTTCTCCACACTTGTGGGAAGCAAGTTAGAAAGAATGCATGTTTTTCATATGCCTATTTTTCATATGCCTACAGAAAGGTGCTCATGCCTAATCCCTAAAGATTCAGAGTGCTGGAGAGAGTCCCTGAAGTTTGTCTCTCAATCTGTGCAGCATGGGAAGGACTTGCACAGGCAGAGGACAGCCTGCCTTCTCCGTGGGGCACAGCCTTCAAGGGGACAGGTTGGGCATGATTTAACCAGTAATACCAACTGGTGTGACTGATGCTCCCACATTGGCTGGTACAGTCAGAGTGGCCCATTCTTCCCATCCTGGTTAGATCAGGGCAGGGTCAACCTCTGTGATTGAACTGACTGTTATGGGAACAGGATTGTCCCTGGCTTAGTCACTGGGCTGTGGTATAAATCTATCATTTCCCTGCTTTTGTACCTTGTTCATTTTATAACTGACACTTTGGGCCAAGCTTTCTCTCTCAGCCTCTATTTGTGCAGTGTCCCATGATCAAGAAGAGCTCTGTTGAGATCCTTAGATACTCCTTTTACGTGGTACTGTAATAATAGTCATCTATAAGGGGATTTGGAATAGGACTTCCCCTTTACCACCCCCCAGAGATGTGTTGACTTACAGACAGAACAGGTGAATCTCCAATGGGTATCAGCTATTTTCAAGATCACCTGAAACTATTTGCTTTTGCCCAGCAGAAATGAGAAAGATAAAGGATATTTTCATGCTGGGCTGCCATAAGCACCATGAATTTGACTTACCTGCCCAATATTGACTATTTCCATGTATTGAAACAGCTGCATAAAGATGGGAGAGTGATTGTGACATGATTTCTTGGTAGCTCTAGAAGTTAAAGTCCAGAATTTCACTGAGAGACCCAGAATAATATTCCCTGTCTAAACCCAAAAAGTTCTGATAAATCTGTGACTGGCCACTTCTCTCCCTGCCAAGGTCTAGCCCAAGCCCTCAAGTTCTGAGTATCCTTGAATCCAGACACATTTGGATGAAGCCAACTCTCTCAATCCTTTGTGGCAATCAGGCTCTGGGAATTAGATGTTTATCACACCTCGAAACTGAAAAAAACAATGCCTTAAGTCAATTGTAAGGAAAGATGGCAGCATGGAATTATTAAATATGTTGCATTGCTAACATAACAGGCAGGTATAAAGCAATATGACATATTCAGATGAGTAGGTAAGATTGAATGCAAATATGTTTGCATATTAAACACTGAACAAGGCTAATCCTTCAGAAGACAATCTTTCAAAGGAGGTGTTATGGAGCTAAACAAAGTGACCTGCCATTACACAGTTACACTGACGAACACCTTTTATGCAATGGACAAATGCACTGTGTGTACCTGGCAATAATGGCATGCTGAAGGTACAATGGTGCTGTGTGTTTTCTCAGTGCATGGGGCCGCACGATTTGGGCTGAAATGCTGTCAGAGAGACTCTCAACCCTGAAAAACAGTTTAACCCTCTAGTCCTCCCAAATTACCACAAGCAACAGAAAGCCCCAGCTATGGATCAAAGGAGTTCTGCAGATGTGCTGACACCATGCATTACAGAACTGGTTAATGTTGCAAGCCCAATTTCTTCAGCCCATAACCTTTGCATGTCATTTTACCCTCAGTGGACTCTCCCTGGTGTCTTTCATGCCTGCTGGCAAAGCACCTCTACCTGCTAACTACCTGACAGAGAGCTTTTTGCAACTCCAGATTCACCTGTCTGCTTGGTTCTTCTCATTATTTTCCCTCTTTCCTCCTTGATGCTTCTCTGCCCTCCTGTAAAGCATCGCCCCAACCTGCCCCAGGTATGTAACTTGCATAGTATTGCAATAATGCTCTTTAAGGAAGAGTTGTATGAGAACCAACCAGGCCTCTCTCTGTAAGAACCATGACCAAAGTGTCTATGCACAAAAGCAAAATCTCCATCACTTCTGTGTTCTGGGATTGTTCCATAGACATGTGAATACCTGGTTAATGAGCTGAACAATCCTGTTGCTGAAAGCTTCAGGTTTACAAGCCCAGAATTATGTAGGAGGCTAAGAAAGTCCAGGAGCATAGGCACAGGAAGAAAAGCTCTGGAAGAAAAGCCAAGAAAGGCAGGTTCCTGGTGAATGTCTTTCCATCTTCTAAGGGCTATTAGCATTTTCTCATTGTCTTTTACTCTCCCTTCAATCCTCCCCCAAGGATAGAAGGATGTATTTTATCCCCATTGTGGAGAGCTGCATAGGACTTTCTGTCTACTTCTTGTCAAGACAACTCTTATGTATGTGCTTTTGCTACAACACATGCATAAGGTTTTTCAGTTCATGTGCAATATATTTCTATGGCTTCTCCCTTCTGTTAATGCCTAAACGTCGTTAGGACAAAACTTTAGATATCATGCTGAGTTGTCTTTTCCATACTTTCCTCTTGAACTTTCTTTCTAAAAGTCAGTTTTCTGGACAGTGTGATGGAGCTGAAAGTTAGCTGCCTTGTTCAGTTCTAATAGAGTGTGGGCAGCTTTTCTGAAGTTAGTATAGTTAAGGCCAAATCATTGCTCTCATCATATAAACATCTTTCTTCCACTGGGATCTGACAGCAAAATGATTATCACCTATTAATTATTTCATAGCAAACCATTCTTTAATAAATCTCAAGACAGGCTAATTCAGAGAGTTATTGTATCTTTTTTTTCTGGAAACAATTTTAATAGTGCATACAGTTCGGTCCCACATCAGAGTTACAGTTTAGAACATTTATTTTCTTTTCAGCCTATGCTTGAGGATCACATCTCCCTTAACACAGGATAAAATTCACATTTATGCAAAAGTCCCACTTAATCATGATGGTTACATGATCTTTGTTCCAGCTTTTTGTCTAAGGTCAGATTTCACCCTGAGTTCCTAATAAGGAAAAAAGGACATCCAGTGGTATAGCAAGTGTGCAAATGAGGGCAAAAGCTAGGCTCAGGTGTTTAATATGTGGCAGAACATAGTGGCACTAATTCCACCATGTGTCCCAAATGTTTTATTTGAAGTAAAGCCACTGTGTTGCTAATCAACAGCACCACCTTCAAATCTGATGGAACTCCTTGGGCTTTACTTGCAGACTTTGTGGTGCAAAGGTAATGCTGCTGAGTTGCATCTTTCCACCAGCATGTACCTGGAATGCACAACTAAGGCATTCCAAACCATTTCCTTCTGGATGGCCATCACTATAGATCTGTGCAGCATTTTGGGATGCTCTTATATCTTGTCTTTTCATCACTGAGGGCCTAAGGCTTCTCTGCCCTGGGGTCATAGCCACAGCTCAGCAAGCTAATAAAGCAGAAGTGACTCTGCTGTAGTCAATGGATTGACTCTGGTACAACCAAACAGAAAGTCAGCACAGGTCTTGTTCTTCCAGTTTCCAGCTGAACACAACCTTGGCACAGGCTGCCATTTAACCCAGTTTATAAGGAATGTGGCCATACTTCCCAACAACATACAGCAAAAGAAATATTAATAGGAGGTCATTCCAGACAAAACAGTTCTTGGGCTATTGAAAGAATCATGGCCTGTGGAACCAGCAAGAGCTGACATAAAAGCAAATCATTATTTATTTTTTGAGGGTAAAAGCACTTCAAAAGCCCTGCAGAGTTTGCTGTTATGTGCGAGGCATTGTGGGGCAGCTTGGCTTTCAAAGCTGGAGGTAAACATAAGCCAGAAAGATATAAAACCAGTGACTGCCTACAAGGAGGCCCTGAGAAACATCTTGAGGTGCATTTAATTTAAAAATTCAAGTGCTGCAGTACTGGGACTGGAGATATACACCCTCCTAATCTGGCTGAAGTGAGAGATAATTATGAAATGTGACTACAATTTAATAATAGTTTCTTTCATTCAAGGAGCATAAGTGAATTAATCCTAGCAGTATTCAAGTGAGTTGGGCAAGGACCATTTCCCTCACCGCTGGGGTGGAATACAGCATCTGCCATGTAGTGCCCAGCAGAGCTGTATGGACATGCAGGACCAGCACCAACCCTGATATCCCCAGCAGCAAGGCAAGAAAACACCTGAAAAGGCCCAAGCACATCTCTAATTGCTCTGGACCCTGGCCAGGGTCAGCCCCTCTAAAGATTACACTTTTCTGTAGTGGGTTTCACTCTGAGGTGAAGATAGGAAGGGTCCAAGACTGGAGTGATGCCTGAGATGCTGAATAGCAGTATCTTGACCTCTGCCTGCCTCAGTTTCCCACAGCTTTAATAGGGCAATAACAGCACTGGCAAGGCTTGGAGGTAGGGGAGGGGCAGGAGAGCAAAAGCTGCCACAGCACTTTGTAAAGAGAAATCGCAGAGTAAGTGCCATGTCATTACTTTCAGTGACTCTTTCTGACCACAAGCAGCAGAGATGACATGACTGTGTTTCATCATGGCATCGCTATCCTCTACTTCACCATCATGTCCAACGTGGCCTCAAGGAGAGATCGGGGGGGAGCACAACTTACCAAAGTCATGAGCATCATTTCTGACAGTGCCTTCTCCTTCCGTGGGAGCCAGACAGCCACCGTGGGCAGTGCAGAGCAAGGCTTGGGCTTGGAGAGCTGCTGGCCTCAGGGTGTGAGGTGGCCCATGGCAGGCTGGGTAGCAGGCAGGACATGGTTAAGGGAGTGTTGAGGGGAATGGCCACATCTCTCATGACTCCTTTGGCTGCTTGCCAGGCAGCCATGTGACTCCTTGGTTAAAAGAGTCCTCTCAACCATGAGACACTTTTTTTCCCCCCTCTGGTTGTACCTTTTCTTTCCTGAAGTTAAAAGAAAACAAAACGTACCCACAAAACTTTCCACATTGAAGTTATATTGTAGTCCGATGACTCAGGGTGAGAAATCCAAGGGGAATGAAGAGGAAGGGGAACATTCCTGAATCAGACCTGTTGTGCTCAGCCTTAAAGAAGAGGAAGATTTTGCTGGATGGAGAACAGCACCACTGTACAGCACAGTGAGCAAGGAGCAAAGGATGCAGCTTAAATCTCTTCCCTGCTGCTGTGGACTACTGCTGAATCTGTCAGGGTAGCTTCAAACCCATTGGACTTTGACGCTATCAAAAGGGCTATGAGTGGGAATGCAAATAAATATGGCCATATCTGATTCACAGGAAATTCCTTTTTGTCCACTCCCATGGCCTAAAGGGTACATCAAGTAGCTTTACAGTTTTTGGTGGGTTTTTTTTTTTGGCACCTCTCATCACAGCATCTGAGCACTGCCCATAATAATTAGATTGGCACAACCCTAATAGACTTCCTGGAGTCTTTTGTTCCTCTACCTTTCTCTATCTTTGGGGAGCTCTGCCCAGGGTAGGTGCTTCTGAGGGGAGGGATGGGGTCAGGTTATTGTTGTTAGTGTCACTCTGGTTATGTTGTAAAAGTTGTATCAAAGAGGAAGTTCTTGCACTATGACCTAGAGGTCATCAGACTATGGATTAGGCTAATCTCCAAAAGTTTGTTCCCCAGACAGATCCTTTCAACCGAGAGTAACTTTACCTCTGGGCTCAGAGCTTTGTCTTGTGCTTTATGATCTTCATTGTTCCAGAGAAGCTCAACAGCCCTGGCAGAGGCAGAGGTTTGGTCTCTCTTCTCTTGCTGGGTTATGATCCACTAATTGCTGTGCTGAGGTTAGTCTTCACACCTGGAACTGGGGATGAAAGAGAACAGAGGAGATGAGAAGGACTTGCATGCAGAGCCGATGTGCACAGCGTAGCCTCACCTGGACACATGCAGTCGACTTTGAAGTCAGCATGCTGTTTTCATGGTCAGAGCACTTTGGAAGTCATAAACCCTGTATCTCACTACGGCTTTGTCCTCTTTTTGGAGGAAAAGGGCAAACTATTTTGAAAATTGCCAGCAAAGCAACTTTCCAGGCTCATCTATCTGTTTGAGTCTCTTGTAGGCTGCACCAAGTGGTTGGAGAGCTGCAAGTTCAGGGATGACCATTCACCAGTAACACAGAGTGCAAGTTGTGTTGAGGGTATGGGGCTGCCAGACAGGATTCAGAAACAATAGCTTGCTCCTTCCTTTGTAACCCCCAAATGCAAACATGCTTCTGAGCAAAACTAAGGCATCATCTCAGTGTAAGTACTCACTTTTAAGGAATGCACTTGAGACAAGCATGTGTGCTTGGCCCTGTGTGCTCCTCTCCTCTCCCCACCCCAGCTACACAGTGTGCCAAATCCAGTTCCTCAGCAACAAGACTTGGCAGGTGGCACCTGATGAGATAATCGTGCCCCTGGGACATTAGGAGGCATGAGGTGCAGCCAGGTGCTCCTGATCTCTCCATGGGTGTGATTTTCTGTGGTAACCACACCCTCAAGTGTTGTCTTACTGCAATTAGGAAATTTGTTCAGTTTGGGTCAAGGACTTCTATTAGGGTGCTCTTCACATCTAGTATGTGTTGGAATGGCAGAAGTATGTGGATATCCAGGGTCAGGCAATGCACTCAGCTGAGTGGTGTTCCTCCAACTAACAGGGAAGAGATCCTACTTCTCACCCCTTTGATCTCTGCTTATTTCCAATTCTGGACGTTCCGTTCATGAAGAACAATAATCTGAGCATTAATTCAGTTGCAAATAATGAAATAGCTCCCTGGGACAAGATGCACCATTTTGTGTGTCACAGACAAGGACTCTTAAAAGAGTTTGCCATGTTTGCTTCCTGGGATTTCCGTTTTGCAAGAAGTGCTTTTAAATCTTAAACTTATAGGGGCATACTGCAGCAAAGATCAAATGACTGTTCCATTTTTGTAAGTTGAAAATGCCTTGCTGTGCCAGGCTGGCTTGCATTGTAGTCTTATTATTGCTGTGGAAGCTAGGTGTTAAATCAGCCAGAAAATACCAGTCAGATACTCACACTGGTTCCTACCTTCTGGTTAAAGACTTAGTATAATAAGGTCCAACAGGCAATGAGGCACTGTGGTTATCATGGAGGTGAATAGGAACAGGGAGCCTTCAGTGAATTGCAGAGTTCATTTCCTGTGTCTTTCCTTGGGCAGAGCTGTCCATGTTTGCTGCACTCCTGTAAGAGGTATCAAATGGAACAGCACAGAAGTGGCTTCAAGAGCTGCCAAGGTCTTGCTGCAACTTTGGGGAAGCCTTTCCTGCTTGTGTGCAGTAAAGTTCTTCTAGTATTGCCTACTTGATCTGCAAGCATGGGGAGATTGCTCTGTGCCTTCACAAGGGGAAACAAATGCAAACTTGAGCTATTTGTCCCTCATGTAGTCAGCCTAGGTGCTGCCTGAAGTTTGAGCTTAAACTTTGGCTCCACCCAAACATTGCCTGAATAACTGCAAGATTTAACTCACAGTATTTTGTTAGGGGAGTGCTGTTTATTGGAAAGAGAGACTGATGTATTCTACCTCTCCAAAAATGAAAACCACTTTCAGCACTAACAAAAGTCCTGCTTATTGCCCAGATAGGATTTTTTTGAGGTGTATCAGATCTTTGCTTACATGATAGTTGCCATTGTATACCTAATTAGAAATCAGCTTTAGCTTTCTGACAATAGCTGGCATGGATTATGTTCACTCTAAGACATCTTGTGAGATAATTAAAGCGATGACTGACAACACAGCACAGCAAAAGGAATGTTTCTCGAAGCCGAGCTGCTTTACAGGTTGCTTGTGCACATTTTGTTAAATGCAGCCTGGGCATAACTACCCTGACTTTGACAGATTCCCCAGAAAAAATCTGGCACCTTATTTTTTGACAACAAATCCTGAAATTCTTTCAGTTTCTGGCTCCTTTTAAAATTAAACGCATGTACATGGATATACTGCTTATGAAGGGTGCCTGAATCACAGCCCTGGAAAATGAATTCCTCTCTTTGCCCACAAAACCAGCACAGCATAAGCAGAGGGTGTGTGAGCTTCCCCATTCCACCCCATCCTTGAGTCTCATCCATGACCTAGAGGGGCAACCTCTAGCTAGGCATAAGCGGGTGGCTCAGTCTCTGTACTTATTTAATCCTTGGCCAACCTGCCAAGGCTGCCAAAGAGGGTGCCAATTGTGGTGATGGTTTCTGTGATGTGGATAGTTGTCCACTGGGAACTGGATTAAGACCATCAACTCATTTCAAATACTCTAGGCCACAAAGCATCTGCCAAACAGTAACCATATTTTTGGTCACTACTGACTTGGGTCATGTTTGGATCAGCGATGAAAGACTCTGTATCCCAATACCAATCCCCTGAGCCATACAGTTTTCCCGGAATAATTTTTTTAAAAAGGAAAACATTATTTATTGTCCTAGATTCTACTTTGATCTACTGATTTTAACGTGCATATTGGCACTTTGAGGTGCATAATTTTCATTACTTGATTGTAGAGGGCTCAGATGCTGGGAAGGATTTTGGAAGATGGCAGGTGGCAGGCCCATGTACTGTGATCCAAAACAAGCTCTCAGAGATAGTGGTTACACACTCTGGCACCACAGTTGGAATTATATTTAGACCTAAAACTGATATTACACCTTCACATTTATCCCACATTCCCTCAGGAGGGAAATTACTTTTAAAATTGAAGGTTGCATTGCTCCTTTGCTCTTGTTCTGTCCTGGTTTTGGAGAGACCTAGTTATCTGTGTTGGATATGTAGAGTCTACCACCACAGCTGGTGGCTCTTTCAGCAGCTAATGATATTGTCAATGGCCCTTGTTAAATCCACCACAAACTTAGGTGCATGCCCACTACAACCCAGATTGTTTAGAGGTGGCTTATTTCTCAGATGCTGCAGAACTGCAGGAGGCAGAAACTAAATAATTTGGCTCAAATGATACAGCCCAGCAGGGCACATAGAACTGGAGTGGAGTTTCCCTGATCTCAGCCTAGCCCCAAACCATTAGCTGGCCTTCTCTTCAGCACACCTGAGTCGAGTTAGGGCCAGGTGAAAATCCTGGTTTTGTTGGCAATCAATAGTAATGATTCCCGTGGCTGTGACTCTTGCTCAGGAGAGACTCAGCCCCACAGAATGCCCAGGATGAGCAGTGTGTTGTCAGCATGCTGAAGGAATGACATTCTGGTCTTTCTCAGGTAACATGTAGCTGTGCAATATTACTACCACCTCTCCCTTGGGCACATCCTGAGAGGTGACTGGAGTTTTCTTTTCTGGGGGTGATTTACCTTTATGCTGGCATGAAGACACTACTTTGATTGCATTAGTTCCTCAGAACAGTGACTCACCTAACTCCTTCTTCTCTATTATGTGTGGAAGTGATGCATGCTGTGATACCAAATGAGTGACTGTTAAAATGATAGAAAATTCTAAGCAAATCCATTACAGCCATGGATGTTCAGAAGCAACAGACAGGGGGGAAAATGATGGTATTTATTGATGGAATCCTGAGGTTGTGGTAGAATCTGCTTTTTTTCACACAGGAGAAGGGTCAGAGGCATCTTACCAATAGATATCTCACAGTGGTTTATTGGTTTTGGACTGTGAAACATATATTTTGGATTTCCTTTGATTTTGTTTAAAATAAGAAGCAAAAAATTATTCAATATATCCTTCTGCTGTGAAAAGTTTTTTCTGCTAAGAGAAATAGAAGCAGATGGAAAAAGTAGGGAAAAATTTTGTTTGAAAGATTATATTGAGTCAGATAGATATGTGTAGAAATAATAATTCTTTCATATTAAAAAAACCCTTGTCTCTACATAGCTCTCTTTTTTAACCTTCTTATTTTTTTAACCTTCTGATTTTAACCTGCTTATTTGGAGCCCTTTGTGTATAGTTTCTGTTTCCAGAATTGAAGCCTCCCTTTCAGTAGTAGCTGAGGCTCAAATTCAAGGGAGCACATGGAGAAATATACAGGCTTCAGAGGGCTTGTAGTTACATACATATTTTTAAGCAGAAAACAGAGGACATACACAGTGCCCAGCACCCTTGTATCTTCCCTGACTACAAAGGGATTCTAACACATGCTTAACTCTTTCCTAAACTGAGTTCTAAACTCAAGTGACAGATCTCAGTTTCATTTTTTCACTACCAAACCCATGAAAAGTGAGCTGAAAACTTACATGGTCAGAGAAATCTCAGTTTGGGACACATGAGTGTATGTAAGTCAGATTTTACCTTTTACCTTGTTGGCTGTATGCAAAGACCAAGCTTACTGTCCCAGGAGTTTTGAGATGAGAGGTGATGAGGAGTGATGGGTGGCAAGGGGGGGACAGTGAGGTAAGGGCCTGCATGTTCCCCAGGGAGAAGGGAATGGAGTGTGGGGTGCAAAAATCCATTGGGAATGTGAGTGAACCAGGAAGGGAAGTGGGGAAGGAGCCTGAAAACTGAAAGGAAGAAAGTGATAAGTCAGGAAAACATGGAAAAGATGGAGCTGGAGAACAAAAGAGGCTTTAGGATGGTTGCCAGAGCAGGAGGCAGTTCTTGGGAGGTCCAGCATTTAGCTGAGTCATTGTTCAACCTGTCCTGCTGGTCCAAGCCATAGCCCCATCAGTTGGTCAGAAATTTAACCACCTGAGAGCAGCTTGATTGCCACTCAGCACGAGGACCACAGCCTGGAGAGGAGCATATCCTGGAACCAGGAGGCGAATGCAATGTTAGGAAGTTTGGTCAGGAAGTGAGACCGGAGCGGCTTGGGAAACCAGTGTTAGCCCAGAGACACCTGCTGTGCTGCTGAGGCTTGTTTGTCCCCAGACAGGATGTGACTGACCATTGCTGGTCAGGGAGAGAGATAACAAAGGACAGAGCACAGCTCAGAGATGGCTAGTTTCAGCTAGCAGAGGATGATCCCCCTTTTTGTGGGGGCAGGGGAAGAGGTGCAGGAGAGGGAATGTAAAAGAGGTAAGAGACAAAGCACAGTTTACATCAATAAGAGAATTTGGCTTTGGAAGAAGATTTTCTGCATGGCTGCTCCACATAAATTGTGCTTAGCTCTACAGTTGCAGGATTTTGGGGTCTCTGATGAGACTCTTGAATTGTTCTAAGGACAAGTTTGCTGTTTAGCATCCCAATATGCTACCATCCACAAAACCCACAGCCTTATGTGGGTGCACTTTTAAATTTAGAGACTCAGAAATGCTGTAACACTAATGGTCTAAAGACACATGGATTAAAGGCTGTCTTTGCAGGATTTTATTAGTGAGGATGGAGGTAAATGTCCTTGTTGGCCTGAGAGTCCACAGCTTGAGTGCATAGTACTGCATTTCTTGGGCTGCAGCAAATGCTGTGTATGTAACACTGGTGTGCGAGGTTGAGCTTGGACAGCCACTACCAAGGGGATGCTCATGCTTTCCTTCCTCTAGAGCCTGAATTAACTTCAAAAGCTGAGCTTTCAGGGGGTATAGCATTGTTTGTGTGCAGCCAAACCATGAGGGATTTTCTTCCCAAATTAAATTCAGCTCTTGCCATCTTTAGAACTGACTCTTTTCAATATTTCAGCTGTCTGGGATCCGGTTTTTAAAAAATATATATAGGAGCCTTTGCTTGGCACAGAACTGAAACCTTGGCTTTCATAGCATTCATGCACTACCAGGGTCTAGCTTATTACTTTGTGAAGTATTTTTGGGATATATCTTTGTTTATATAAAACTAAGTCCAGTACAATGCATATTTCTCATCTTTCTCTTCTCTGTTTTCTTCATGGACACAAATATGTATAAAAGGCTTATAAAGCACAGAAGGACTGCAGAGAATGTCCTTTATGACTGATTATGAGTGGTTTTGGGATCTTTTTTTTAGCTTTGCTTGATGTTATCTTTTCAAAGTTGCACACAGTTTTGGTTGAAATTGGTGCCTCACACACACGTATGAATTCAGTGTATGTCTCCAAGCCTGATTCTCAAAGTTTCACTCAGCAGTTTTCACTAAGGACATATATGTGTAGACCTGAGATCAGGCAAATATTAACATAAACTGACTATTTTATCTCATCCTCTCAGGAGCTCAAATTAAACTCCTTCTGATAAACAGAGTAAGACTGACATCTAAATTAAGCTATTTATCAAAACTAATCTCAGTGTAGCTGTGCTACAGTCTTGTCCTACAATTACAGAGTTGTATTTTCTTTTATCTCCTCTCTTCTACATCTGTTATTGTTTCTAAAATAAAATGATAAAGGGCGAAGATAAGTGAAAGAGAAACTGAAAGGAGGCTCAGAAACCATCTATGATGTCCACTGGTGGATTCGACTGTTTGAAATAAACCTCAAGTCACCCACTTTCCCTGAGATGTGAACCCCAAAATATGCTTCCCAGGGACCAGGAAGCACCTGACAAATACCTGGAGAGAGTCTTGCTGACATATTCAGCAACACATGCAGGCACACACATGCAGTTGCCCAGGCAGAAGAGTAAATGTCAGCTCCAGTGCTTCCAAGTTGAGAACACATATCTGGGCAAACATAGGTTATTATAACTCTGGACAGCAAACCACAAAGGCATTCAAAGAATCACCACCACAACATTTTACAGAATATTATTACAACTGTCACTAGCAGTTCTGTCAGAAATCTGGAAATTGCAAAGGACAAAATTTAACTACTGAGGAGCAGGGAATTCTGAAAAATTGTCTGGCAGTGTGCTGGCATGTTTGACCAGACTGAAAATGCTGGACTTGGTTGCTAACAGTGCTGCAAAGTAAAAGAGAAGAGTAATGTCAGAATGACACTTGTGTACACCTCTTGAAGATTCTACATGCATTGTTATTAGTGTTTTCTTGTCTGCTTGCTTTACTCCTCCTCCTCTGTATTGCACCACCTCTGGAGCTGGACTAGTTCCAAGGACTAACTTGAAAACTGTTCAGATCTCCAGTCTCATTAGAGCTGTGACTTTAGAAACAAGTTTGAGTTTTATGAGGGAGCAAATAAATGGAGCTGTGCTCATCTGGCCTATACCTGCACCAGCAAAATGTGTCACAGCAACATTGCAGCTAAATTATATCTCTGATGCCACATAAGGCAACTGTTTGGGTGTGACCTCTTGTGCCATTGAAAGACTTATTTTGCACTTTTATATATTCTAATATAAAATACATGTCATTTTGTGTTTCTCCAAATTTTAATTATGCAATATGAATCCTTTCTCATGCTTCGTTAATGCAAGAAATCATCAGAGGGGAAGTAGAGATTTGGACACAAGGATCAGGGAATTGGCACTTCTGGAGCTCGGGAAGCTTCCATAGGAAGGGATTTTGGTGTCTTGAACCCTTGGGATATCTTCTAGACAGGAGGTGGATCAGTGCTGTTATGCAAAGGTGCAGAGCTTGAATTCCTTCCTTAAATCTCACATCACCAATGACGCTGAGGAACCTTCTCCATGCTGCATCCTTTATAGCTGCTTCTTCAACCCAAATTGATCCATGAGCACACTGCCTAAAAGCTTCTGGTTACATTATTAGGAGTGAAATGGTTAAGCACACTAACTGCCATTTCTTCCAGATTTCAGGAAAAGCAGATTTGTAGCAAGAACCGTGCAGCTCGCATTTCTCTCAAAGCTATGGTTTCAGACTCCTTGCAGACTGAGGGCAGCAGCTAGGCTGCAGTAGTTTTTGTGTTGAAGGGCTAGTGAACTCTCTTTGGAAGCATTTGGGATCAGAATGTGGCTCCAGCTCCTGGCAGTGAGCAGGGACATGTTAATGTAGCTGCCCCAATTCCTGTCTGTGTGAGATCCTGCCTGTGTGTGTGCAAAGTGTCACTGGGCGTGTGTATGCTGCTGGCAGCAAAACCTGGTTGCCTCTGTCATCATGTATTCCAGGGAGAGCTTTCCTGGAGCCCCACACATGGCACAAGGAGACCCTGTGGATGCTCCTTTATGCTGGGATGGGATTACAGGCAGGCAGCACTCAGAGTGATGCTGGGAGGTACCTGCCTTTTGTGTTCTTCTGTGATGCCCTGCACAGAAAAAAGGTTTATCCTGAAAATACCTGATAGACTTATGACACATTGTTTTTCCTGCTGGTCATGCCCACCTCCCTCCAAAGCCAGGTGTCTTTAATACTGACAGTTTAGGGACTTCTCTGTAACACAGCACTGTGCTGTGGGAGGTGTCAATGTGCCCAGCTGTGCAAAATCCTTTTGGCTGGCACTGCTGTGATGACTTGGCACTTGGCATAGATCTGGCAAAGTTCAACATCGGTTTGACAGGGCAAGAGGACATAACCTCAAGCTGTGCCAGGGGAGGTTCAGGTTGGACATCAGGAAGAATTTCTTCATGGAAAGGATTGTTAGGCACTGAAAGTGCTGCCCAGGGAGTGGAGTCACCATCCCTGGGAATGGTCAAGAAATGACTGGATGTGGCACTTAGTGCTGTGGTCTAGCTGGCAAGGTGATAATTGGTCACAGGTTGGACTTGATGATCTTGGAAGTCTTTTCCAACCTAAATGAGTCTATGATCGTGTTCTCTTATGTAGGTCCCAGGGTTGGATGGGATATTTTGTTATCTAGTGTAAATGTTTGTGACCAGGAGAAAATGCAATTGTGTTTTTTAAAGTGTAAAAAGCCTCCTAAGCTACAGACCACAGGGCAAATGAGAATGTGCTGGACCAGGGGCACTTTTTAGCCAACCTGAGGCCACTAGCTATGTAAAAGTGTGGATTGCCCTGGAGTCAGTATGATCATGTAAGGCCTAGAAATGGACAGAAGAAAATTCTCAGCTCCTCAGTGGTACAGCACACTCCTTTCCAGCCATAGTGACTTACGAGATATTGCGCATGAAACCTGTCAGTCATCCATGGCTGACTGTTGTGTCTGACATAGGAAATGCTGATTCTGGGGGTAAATATGTTTATTTATGTGCTAGTGGTTTTATTACTTCTGCTTGGGTTTAGGCCTTCAGAAGTGGCTCCAGCAAGCCTGGGTTAATGGGCTGAGAGTATGAGAGATGCAGGATAAGTAACGTAGGAGGATTTCCGCAGCTTACCAGCTGATATTCCCACAGTGCAAGTGATATCAGTGTCTGTGCTGAACAAAGTAATCTGTTGTATTGGGTTCCTGTCTAGCTCAGTTCAGCACGAGGCTGACGTTTTGTGGCCTAATTTCACCAAAATTCTTAAGCCCAGGAGTATCCCACTGTCTCTGGTTTGAACTCAGCTGGAACATATGCATGTTTAAAACTTTCCAGAGGCATTTAAGAGCATGTCTAAAGCTCATGCCTGGTGTGCTTAGCTGAAAGGCTGAGTGTCATCAGCAGCCACTGGTGACGTGTGTGCTTCGGTCACAGCCTGCTCCCCTGGGTGGGTGGTTGCTTCACCAGACTGTTTTCAGTTACATTTTTTTCCTGACCAGGGATGTTTAGTTTGTCGCTTTCCTCTCAGACCTTTGCTTGGACAGTTTGTGTTGCTTTTTAAGGGCTGCCTTTAACGCAGGAGCTCAGACCTCTCTGGGGAATCTGCTTGTAATCATCAAAACTGAAAGGGACAAATCTGCATACAGAACATGCTGAATGTGTAAAGTCACATAGATGTCTAAAGGAGATATGAACTCTTTAGGAAATCAGACTGTTCTTGTGCTGGAAATCTGGCTTTCAAGTCTTTGGAAAATCTGGGTGCTGCATGGATTTTCTTGTAATTATCTACCTCTGATGCTATCCCTAGCACTGGAAAAAGCATACTGAACGTAATCACCTTCTCTGAAGGCCTGGAGAACATTCATTTGCTCACGCGTGTGCTATTGCCTGTACATCCAGTCAAAGATGCACACGTTCCCTGGCTATACATGCAACACTGGCTCCCTTCCCAGTGTCTCTTCTCACAGAGGTGACCTCCCAGCTGCCTCATCACCACAGGGATATATGGCGTGACTCTTTATCTTTGCTCTTCTCCAGCTCTGCTCTAGGGATGGTCACTCCACCCCCAGCATTGTCCTTTCCCATTCATAGCCATTCTAACACTTGCTATTTATTTGTTTAAAGCTAGGGTTTTTGCTCTACGGCTGCCTGTGTAAAGTAGCTTCTAGCAGAGTCAATCATGAGCACTCACAGAGTTCATCATCCACCACCCATGCCCTGGTCTAGTAGGGAAGGAAAGGGCAAAGCATGTGCACAGGCAAGGTCCTACACAGGACAGGAACATCCAGAGCGCAATTACCAGCACTGGTACTAACTCTAGTTTCCTATTATACTCATTGCCAGTGAGAACAGTAATTTCTTTGAAGTCCCTAGAGACTTACAGACTTAAATTCACTTAGGCTCAGGTCACCTTTGTTTGATACAATCATTTGCTTTAATAGTGTGAGTCAAATTATTCCAGTTCCCTCCCAGTTTAAGACGCACCTGATTGAAGGGGAGGGCATGGAGGTTGTAGTGGGAGGGAGGAAGAGGGGATAGTCTCCTTTGAAAGCAAATAAACACCATCACTTCTGCTAATTGCATAAAAAAGAAAAGCTAAGCTATAAACGGTAGTGCAAGTCTGAGATTACTTGACAGCTCTGTTATTCAAATGCAGAATGCTGTATAGAGCAGATAGAGAAGAGCTTAGTGTCAGAAAAGGCTCTTATCTTCACTTGTGAAACCACTCTGTGTATGACAAGTCATCCCCAGCCTGACAAAGGAAGATTAGTGCACCCTCATCATCATTAAAAGGCATGGACACTAGAGACTGTAACTCTGAACCCACGGGACTGTGGAGATGTGTGGAGGACTGACACCTCAGTCTGGTTGTAGCTCAGACCCTATTCTCATGAAACATCCAAAACTCGCCTGTCTGTCATGTATTGATGAACATGTAAAGTACTCTTTTTGATATGAGAACTGACTTCCCAGTCCAATTAATCTAGTGGAAAGACTCCTGCTGTTTTCAATAAGCTTTGGATCAAGCCCAGGAGTGGCTGCTAACGCACACTGAGCATTCCTGTGTGCCCAGAAGGATGGCAGATATCGCTGCTTCTGCTCATGTTTGGGAGTTCCTATTAAAACCAAGGCATACCAGAGTGGCTCCTCCGAGATGACTTGCTGCAGAGTGGCAGAAAATTGGCCTCGGTGTTAAAATCCAGAGTTGTTTTCAAAGTCAACTGGAATACATGTTTGTGTTGGATTTTTCCTTTGAAAAATTCAATACATGGAAACCACAATTGCTCCACGATAAGAGGTGAACAAAAGGAGCTGTGAAAGGCAGCAGCATGTTGCAATCCATTTGAATGTTTATTTGCAGCAACATGCAAAGGTGGATTCATACAACCAAATTTAGGCAATGAGGAGAGGCTCTCAAGTTAGGAGTCTGGTCTCCTATAGTTAATGGAGAAACAGGCAGGACTGTGGGGTAATTCAGTCCACCTCCATTCTGAATCATCCTGGGAGGTGGCTGGCTCTTTTCTTGATGGTAGAGGGAACCTGGGGAACCTTGTTGCCTCCCTCAGGCACATCCGGTAATGCTGTGAGTGACACAGAAAACAGGGCCCAGTGAAGGAGACCAAAACTCAGGATATTCTATGATTCTATGAAAAATCTTTGTTTAATTCCCATTAATGTTAATTAGACCTTGCCTGGCTGCCTGAATGCTGAGAGGCAAAAGTTAGAAAGGGAACAAATAGGATGGTAGAGGCAGAGAACCAAACTCTGCTTTATGCCTATGATCCCATGACACACCAGAAGCCCAAGCAGCATAGTGGAAAATGCAGCACTGGCAGTCTTTATACTGCGTGGATTTTTAGATTGCTGAACTGGAACTGTTAAGTGTCCCTCATAAACTGAAACAGTCCTGAGGTGTTACAGCAGGGGCATCCTTCTTCAGGCTGTTCAACAAAGGAGGGTGATGGCATTGATAGATAGAAACAGTTCTTTGAAAGTGGGATAATGAATCATATCCTGAGCTGGAAGGGACCCACAAGTGAGTCTGACTCTTGGCTCTGCACAGGGCACCCCAGCAATCTCACCATGTGCTTGAGAGCATTGTCCAAACCCTCCTCGAACTCTGTCAGCCTTGGGGCTGTGACCACTGCCCTATGGAGCTGTTCCAGTGCCCAACCACCCTCCGGGTGAAGAATCTTTTCCTAATATCGAGCCTAAACCTCCCCTGACACAGCATCCACTTACACTAACCCATTGCTGATCCTGAGGCAAAACAGCTTCTTGGACTTTGTTTTGAGTTATCAGTGTACAGGTGAGAAGGAAGCTGATCA
>NW_008658584.1:44864-118597 GCF_000695815.1 Acanthisitta chloris | reverse complement strand
AGTTTGGGGAGAGGGAACATAATCTCTAGAGCTGCCAACATGTGCTTGGGACTTCCAGGCAGTGAGGGTGAGTCACAGGGAGGGACAGAGAAAGAGAAGCAAGCTCAAATCTGGGAAGGTAGAGTGTGGGTGGAAGGCAACTATGATGAAAGAGCAAAGGGCTGCTGAGTGAGTCAATTCAATCCTATAGATACTAATACTTATCATCAATACCAAAGAGGTTTGAGCAACCGCAAGTTCTCAGAAAGTAGTAAATGGAAACTGTTCCTTGTGGTTGGAAGGACCAGAGAAGAGGACGTGAGTGGAGGAAAAGGAGTTATCAGGACTGTGAAGGCAAGGGAAGGGGTATTGTGGAGTATGACATAATGGAATACGGATTAGCAGCAATTATGTGGCATGGGCAACAAGATCAGATGATTAGCTTTTCCAGAAAGATGCTGTGTTGTTTTTCCCAGTAATATCTTATTAAATGGGTGCTAGAATGCATGAACAATACAAGAAAAACCCTTCTTATTCTAGTGGCTTTTCTTTCCATAACTCTGTAACTTTTCCCCATAAGGCACTGGAAGATATTTTTTGTTTTTTTTTTTTTTAAGTGCTACTTCATTTCAGTGTTACATGTCTTGCTTGCTTTGGTTTTCAGGTGGCACTGAATGTGAGAAACATTTTCAACTATGAAAGTTTTTTGGGAGCTCTGTCAATGTGGAGAACAGTCTTTACTGCTTTTCCTTCCCAACATTGTCTCTCACAAGGGCCTGTCCTGTGGGGTGCAATAGCCTGTCAATGATTCACTGATCATCTTTCTTCAGGAAATGTGCTGGAGGGTGAAGGAAATGATAAGCATTGTAACAATCTGCTTGCACTGCTTTTTGATTTTAATAACAAAGCAGACATTGTGAAATAAAAAAGATAAAAGTGCACTTTTGAAAGTAGGGCAGCAGAATGTCTAGGACAATGTAGACTTTTCTCTGACCCTTTAAAAATGTTATAAAGCCTAAACTTTGGGCATTCCCAACATGCAGAACTGAATTTTTTCCGTTATCTGAAGGGCAGAGTATAGTAAATATATGTCAGTGCTGAACTCTAAACATTTTCAAGTGATTCCATTTATAGGTTAAGTGTGGCACTATTCAAAATGGATACAAGGGTGAGAAACTGGGCCACAGATGTAAATGAGGGCTATACATATGAACCAGAGCAGGGAGAGAGAATTTTTACCTGAAATTACAGGAGGGATTGTTATGCATTTAATTTGATGTCAGGATTTTTTCCTGTTCTGTGACAGGAAATTTCTGCCTTAGTAATTTAAGACAAGACAGTTCAGAAGATGCTTAGAAAGAAGCTACAGAAAGAGATGCTGTTCTGACCTTCGTGACTATTTCTTTCATAATGGCCAGGGTGCTCTTGAACAGGGATTTGCCATTGGTGTCAGAGTTGTGTCCAGATTTGGCATTTGAAAGCTCCCAGTTTGGATTAAACTTTCAGTTTAGTAATTACTTCTTTTTTTCCTGACAACTGCCAATGGATCCTGAGTGTGGCTTCCACCTAAGTGTGTGTTAGTGTGTGATCTTTAATTCACAGTCATGTTTCTACAGGATCACTGCCTCAGGAGTGGGTCAGTAGGCTTTCCTCCAGGGGCTATGTCTGAGAACAGGCTGTCTGGGGGAGCGGAAGGGTCTTCTGGGTCAAATATTTAAGTGTTGCTATAGGAAACTGTTTTGTTAAAAGTTAGTAACAACTATTCCCTGTATTTGATTGCTTGATTCAGGTTCCCAGGATGTGACTTGCTGAAATGGGGAGCAATCCCAGCTGCAGGAATTAGAAAGATCAGTGCTTCAGACAACACAAAAATAATAGTTTTGAAGGCTGCTGTCCTAAGAGTTATCAAACTGAGCTCTTTGGATCAGCGTGTACTTCAGCTAAATCTTGCTGAATTTCTAAGGTGGCAGGAATTGTGTCTTCTTTCCTCAAAGGGGCATTGTGAAATAATTTTTCTGTGATTCTCTCACACACTATATTGATCATCACTATTCAAAGACCAAGGTCAAGCTCAGAATTCATCAATGAAATGGAGTTTGAAGTGCTCATAAAGCTTGGTGTGTGCACAGTGAACAAGGACGAAGCAAGACAAAGCAATTCCTCATCAAAGGAGTGCATCCACTCTGTACACTAAGGGAAGGAGAGGATCCTGTGGAAAAAAACAGTTGTATTGCCATGACACTGCAGGCTGTGCACTCACAGGAGATAGGTGAATTGGAGTTTCACTGTCAGTCCTTGTTCTAGCATTTTCTGACTTGCGAGTGCTTGACTTCATGACCTTAAAATGTTAGTCTAGAGTTGCTTTCTATCAGTTAATATTAGCTATGCTTACAGAGGTTTTAATGGAGTGGCAGAATGAACTAGAACATGAAACACTGATGTAGATTGTCTTTTTTTTTTTTTCATTTTAGGGAACAGTTCTTTTCATGCTTGATTTTCTGAGGCTTTCTCTGATATATCATAATTTATTGTTACTCAGTTTGAAATTACCAAGTTAATTGAAGCCTCTTAAATCCTAGAATTTAACAGTTTGGCATTTTAGAGGCATTGCTCAAATTCATCCATCATATTGCTCTAATGACTTTGGTATTTGGCTTATTGCATCCCTTTCATTTTGGAAGGCTAATCCTGCTAGTCTTACTCAAAGTGAAGAGATACATCGACTTGGCCTATTACACTGGGCTCCTTTGTGTCAACAACTCAGTAAATAGAGAGACATATTTGGATGCCTTTGCAGGGAACCAAAAAAAAATCTGCTTTGTGTCTTGCCAAAGAAACAGAAACATTGACAGAGCAAATGAAAACTTCGCCACATAGCTGAAGGAAAACTAAGTGATAATTTCACATGTGAGTTTGCTGAAGGTTGCACCCTGCTTATAAGCTCTTGATTAAATCCATCCTAGCTCCTAAACTCTAGGCTTTATTAAAACAAGGCGTATTTTTAGATAAAGACATTAGAACACAGTGTAATTGCTACAGCTGATTGCACTCTGCAAGAGCAGGGAAGTAAGGTGAATGGCTGGGTGTGTGTGAGCATAGGTACATGTGTACGTGTGTGTGCCAGGATCTGTGACAAAGGTGAGCTGACTATAATTTGAAAAAAAAGAAGCAACTCTGGCTATTTCTGGTGAGGGTTTTTTTTGTGTTAAAAAAATTGACTGTACAAGGTGAAGCCTGCTAGCCAGCTTGGCTGTGTTAGGCCAGGGTAAGTGGAAATGAGTGGTAGTAGAAGCAGGATATTGTGGAATATATCTGAAGAGTAGTTGTACAAACCTCACCACATGGAGATCTCCCAGCTTCACAGTGAGCATCCCAAATTCTATCTAAAGCAGTATTAGTTGGGAGACATCATCACACCAGAGCTGCTGGGTAGCTGAGGAGAAAATGGGTGTTGAGGCTCAACAGCAGCTCCCTCATAGGTCCCATCAGGCCATTTGTGTAATTAGCAGTAATTAACCCCCTATTTCCAGTGTTAGCTCCATGGCCAAGAGGCAGGCCTGGAAAGGTGAGAGCTCTCCCTCCGAGGCCCCCAGGTTGTGACTAAACTTCTACAGTGAGCACTGTAGTACCCTCTGGCTTTGAACACTCAAAGACACTGGGCAGCTGGGAAGAACCTAAGATAGGGGAAGCAATGGGTTGGATTTGCTGTCTCACAATTTAACTGACCTGGGGGAAAGCAGTGAGATTTGTTAGTGAAGAAAGAGAAAGCAGCTACTGTCAGCATCGTAGGGCAGAACTGATTTTTGTACTGCAGATGTTTCAGGGGTTTCTTTTGTCTGTCATTTGTTCTTCTGTGACAAACGTGAATGTCTGTATCAATGGCTGGAAGCAGAACACAGAATCATTCATATTTTTATGTTTCAGCAGGGGTCAGTAGGGCAAACTACTAAGGCGAGTGATGGGCTGTTCATCTTGGGAAGCACTCACATAAAATCCAGACCCATTCCAGCATGTGTTTTAATGCTGGGTCTCTCAGACGAGTAACTTGTGACCACTTTAGGGGTCAAAAGGAGATTTGGGTGATCAGCTTGCATCCACTTGATTCTTGAGAGGGAGGCAGTGCAGGTATGGACATCCCATGGTTGTACCAGCCAAGGCATAGCATGATGGCTTCAGTGTGTTGTAGGAACTCAGCTCCTCCAGACCCAGGGGAATGTGCAGCAGGCAAGGACAGTGGAACAGAAAAGGGGTGTGTTATTGCCAAGTGGGGATTCAACATAGTCAGCATTTATAAATTCACAAAACTTATGCTGGATTTATACTTGGTGCGTCTATGTTAAGAATTTGAGATTTAATAGATTCAGTATGTTCTCCTTGGACAAATTATCTCTTGAGTAGGAGATAATTGGTACACAAAGTAATATTAACATCTTATGCATGTAACTAACATATTAGTTAATGTTAATCTGTTTAACATAGCTGAATGTGAAAATTGTCCTTAAGATGGTACTGCTGAGCAACCTGAAGGAGATACTTAAGTTTTGCTGTGCCTACACTCATGTACCTTCTCTGGAGCTGGAAAACACTGACACATTTGGCAGCAGAAAAGAGGTTGGTTTGTTTTAGAATTACTACTTTGGCAACAAATCAACTCAGCTAGGAAAAAACTATGGGCAGCTGGAGAGACAAAACCAAACTCCAACCCAACATCTTTCTTCCATGCAAATGAATAACAGTAACTACAGCAAAAATGATCATTAAGAAGAGTTTGAAAAGAATTATTTGGATAACAGAGGAAAACACTAAAACTGATGGCAATCTAGTTTTTCTAGTGCCTCTGTTCTTTACTGTCAGCTTGTTTGTTACTGGTGGTACCTATGTGGGAGTCAGTTGGTATGTACGATCTAATTAATTTTTCAACTAAATTAGTGCTAGCACTCTTGGTCCATAGCATGGAAGAGATGGCAAGAATGGGCAAGTCACTGTCCTGGACTAGGCTCAGTCTAAGAAAGTAAACCAGATAAATGCAAAGAAGCAAAAAAACCCAAAAAACACAACCACAAAAAAAACAAGGCGAAGAAGTGGCTCCTTCAAACATACACAGCAAATCAGAGTCAACTAGGACCAAATCTTGTTATTTTGATCCAGTATCGGAGCCACGAGAGAAGCGGTTCTCCACCTCTCATCTGTGGATCTCCTGGAAGAATAAGCAAGCAAGGAGAGCAAGTATAGGCTGATCTTCAAGACCAGGAGACTCCCAATATCCTGCACCTATTGAATGCATCCCTCCCATGACCTGACTTAGGTTGCAAACATGGGAAGTGAGCTGATACCTTAGGTGTGAACAAAGCAGCGTGAGACCTGAGTCAATTTGCCTGATTTTCTATGAGTCTGTAACTCCAGAGGACAATCTCTCAGAATTTCCTTTCAAATCCTCAACCTATAGGATGAACTGGCCTATTGCCCCTCTGATTTGATGTTACAGTGCTATCTTTCATTCAGAAATACAATAGAAAGCTAAATGTGGTTAAGTACTGCACTCAGTGTATGCCAGGCAGGCTTCCCATGCCATTTAGAAGCTGTAAGCCTCTGAAAAGTGGGAGATATTGAGGCATACAACTAAAACCAGTGAAACTGAATCTAGTGTACGTCAACTGCTTGGTTTTGATCCTATCCAAAGGTGCACATCTGTTGGAAACTCTAACAATTTTCCACAAACACCTGTATGGGCTTTTAATCCCTTACTCTTACATTGTGCTATAGTGGTTAGAATCGCTCAGCCCCGAAAGGGAATGGGTAGTTCTTCAAGTTTCCGTAAGCACTGAGGAGTTGAGCAAGAGTTTGCTTGGCAAAGATACTGCATGTGAAAAATTTCACTAAGTTAAGATGGTAGGGAGCCAATGAAGACATTTTTCTCCAGCTCTCCTATTAAAGTTTATTAAAAGCTTTGTGAACCAGAAGATGTTTGGGATTAATTGCCACATTCAAATTCAAAACAAACAGTTTTCTGCATAGTTCTGTGCTTCAATATTCACATTTTTAACAGTGACACTTCTTATCTCTTGAGACTGATAGGAATTTTCAATCCCTGATTTTTTAAGACCCTAGGCTTTTCTTTATTTCACACAGGATATGTTTGAAAATGATTTGGTTTGCCTGTACAGTGTCTCACAATGCTCAGAGGAAGGTTCAGAATCTGGATCCCACTGACAGCTGATGCCAATTAAGAAGAAATTATGGAAATTAATTCATTTTAACAAGGATAAGTGTAAAGTTCCTGCAGCAACCCTTAATTCCTTGTTAAAGTTGCTGTACAGAAATCACAGGAGTCCAGCTTTGATTCCTGGCTGCAGTAACTCACAAGATCTTCTCAGGGACCTATTTCTTCATATTTTCTTTTTAGTCATCTGCATCAGTGTCAGATTACAATTTGGCTGCTTTCTACACAACTTTCCTTACGACTTTACCTAGGCCAGGACAGCTGTAAGCTTGCAAGTCAACAGCTTGCAATCAAACCCAAGGATCTCAGCCACTAGGAAGACAGTCTGTCACTAAGACAAAAATAAAAGCTATCCAATGGTTTACCATGCCTTGGTGTAGGGGATATTTAATTCCATCCCCTCTAGCTTAGAGTAACTCCAGTTTGAAAATATTAGCTTACTTCTGTGGGAGTTCACAGAACTTAGTGAAGCATGGGGAATACAGGTGAAATTTGGTATTTTGTGTAGAATTTTAGGCCCATGAAGATGTAAGGGCATTGCAAAGAGTCAGTGACCAATGAGACAAGTAGGCAAATATAATACAGATTTTAGTTTCACACTGTTGATTTGGTTCATGATGGAACTAGTAGTTTTGAATGATGTGAGTTTGACCAGCCTTGGAATGATTTCCAGCAGCCCAGAACACCACAGCTGCCATATCTGCCATTGCCTTGTTGATGGCTGCTACACATAATTCAAGGTCTTAATGATTGTAGAACAGGAACTACCTCTTCACCCTCTGAGAAGACTTTTCCAGTTCAGTGCTGAACACTGCAGTTATTGCATGTGGATAGCGAAATAAGGGAGGGAGAAGACCAGTTTCTAGAACCTCCCAGAAGAAACATGCCAGATTTTTTTTCTCCTCCCATTCTCACATAAAAAATACTCAAACTATATCTTGGAAGAGCTGGACAAGAATCTTTTTATAACTGGAAAAAAAGCCATCAGGCAAACACTGAATTATCACCCTTTATTTTTTTTTGTCTTGGCTATGTAGAGTTTTATTTTTCTCTGCAAGCCCTGTATTTGTCACACTGAGTCATCTGAGGTCAAACAGCTCAATCATCTCTGCCATAGTGCCCATCTTTTCTGGGATCACTCTTGCCATGCTGGCACACTGCAGCTGTTGGCATCCCCAGACCCTGCTTGGCTTGGGTGCCCTTTGCAGTGCAGTGGTGCTTGGCGTGGACCAGCAGCATTATGAAGCACAGCATTTGTTGGGCTTTCATTGCCTTCTGCCTTCTTGCACTTCTCATGCTGCTGTCACAGCTGGGATCAGATCATGGACATAGGTAACCCTCTGACAAGGGAGGGCAGAAGGTTTGCTCTCTGCTGTCTCTTTCACCCAAGATTTCCATTTTTCTCTGGTCTGTCCTATTTTATTCCTGGAAGTTATTAGCATATCAGTCAGGTCTTGCTGTAGACTTCAGTCAGTAAAAATTACTTTAGTTGGCTGTAAAGTGTTAGGACCTTATACCACAAGCTATTTGATCTTGCTTTGGGGTTTACATTTTCCTTCTGAGTGACTGATGTTTTGGCATGGGAAACATTTCTCATTCCTGATGAACGTTTTTGTGTTAGAGTTTTGTGCAGCGATATTGTTTAGACATGGAGGATACACTGTGCTGAACATTTGGCAGAACTGAGAATAATCTCTTTACCAAGAAACTGGCTGTCAATGTTTGTCTTTCACTGAAATAGCACAATGGTGGTTTTGAGCTAAATAACCAAACTGGCTAGGGAACTTATCATGACAATTATGATTCAAAAACAGTCTATGGGATAAAAATCATTATAATGTCAAGTTTCCCGTTTGAAGTCTCCAGTTCTGTGAATCACATTTTCCTCTGTTAGTAAAACAAGAATGATCATCTCTTCCGTGCAATGTGGATTCATTCATTACAATTTCTAGAAAGCTCTGAGATCCTCAAAGTACACAACTGGAGTTCAACAGTAGTGAGCCTGTTTCATAAGTCTGGCTCTTTTGCCACCCAAAATTCCTCTGTGGTTTGTTATGGCCAAAATCCATCCTGGAATCTCTTCACTTCTCCAGTCAGAGAACATTGCAAGAAACACACAAAATCATACACCTTTTCTTTTTGAGTTAAAACCACATCCACCTAAGCCATGAATATACAATATTTCTGCCCCTGAAGGAGTCCCCAAATAGTTGTAGGCCTTTGACACATGCTCAATTTTGTGTTCATGGGATCGTCCCAATGGGCCGTAGAGTTAAATGCTGTGTCTAAATTCCTAGGCAGAATCATTCAATTCTGAATTGGAAGTTATCAGCCATTTAGCAGTAAGTGATCGAATTTACTTAAAGTAATCAGCAGTTTTCTTGCCCCTAGAAAAACAAAGCTAGGATGCTCACCATATAGACCAAATGCAGAAAAAGTGTTTAAACAGAAAGAGCAGAATATATAGTTAATACAGGAATTCTACACAGGCAAGTATAATTATCTGATTTTTCATCAGTTTTCTGACTCCAAAAAATGCCAGGGGATTTTTAGCACCACAAGAGATCAAGCCCTCTGTTTCATCTCTGAGAGGCAACATAAAACTATAGGACATGCGTCATCATCTCTCACCATCTATTTTCACTGTGAATTAGGCGTTTGGTATCTCCAGAGGAACTGGATTTTGGGTTAGCATGCGATCGCATTGTTTTGTTCTACAACAAAGACACTGATTCTTGTTAGCTTTTGGGAGTTGGTTTGTGATGTTTGGATTGTATTATCAGGATCATACACCATATGGGTTAGTTATCAGATCCTTCATGAAGCTATAGTTTTTCTAACACCAAACAAAAAACCCCAAAGGGGCAATTTTCTTGCTCTCATGTTTCTGTAAGACAGAAGGAATGCTGTGGAATTTTTTTCCTTTCTGGTGACAGGAAGTTTTGAAGCATAACAAACAAGATGCTTAGCAGAGGTCTAAAGCATACTTTAAGACATGTCATTAAGGTATTATTTTATAATACCTTCTTTTTTTTCTGAAGCATTCAAAACATTCTCTTTATTAAAGTTACTGAACAAATGCTTATGTTGTTCACTCAGTGCAATTAGTTTTTCTTTCAAAATAAAGATTTTTAGTGTTCTCCAAGTATATTTTAGAACACATCAGAAGACAGAATAAAAGCACTCAGCTTGGAAAACACTAGCCACCACAGGAAGAGCTTTGGGAGGATGGATTTTGAACAGCATGAACTGTGATTTTTCCCCTGGGCGTCTGTGGGGTGGGCTTCCCCACACAGAAAGGCAGTTTGTGTCTCATGGTCAAATTTTCAAAATAAGTGAGAATTCTGTTGACCCTCCAAATGGGTGGCCACCTCATCACAAAGAATTGTCTGTCAACTGAGTAGATTTGTGACAGGGGTGAGTGGTCCTACTTACGGACTGAACCCATGACCTCCTAATCCTATCTCATGTGTAGTGCCTGCTAGACTGTTCAATGGTCATTAGACCTGGGTGAACAATTTGGGCAAAAAAATGGAGCCATTCTGGGGATTAAATATCCAAAGAAACCAAAGCCTAGCTCTCAAAGTTACTTCGGGCTTTCAGCTTCCACTCAGTTTTATTTTACAGTGATGTCTTTCCCATGCTACATTTGTTTTGCCATGGCAGGAAACTTTCGTCCTGGATCCTATAGGCTATGCTAGGAAAACTTGTGGATATGGCACAAATCCTTTGTGTGTGAGCGAGAGAAACTGGAGTTTAAGGATTCACTTTGATGGAATAACGCAGTGGTAATCCAATAAAATCAGGCACTTTGATTTTCACTAGGAATGAAATGCTCAGAAGTTGGATAAAAAAATGTAAACACTGACTTAATTCTAGAGCTGTTTATTCAAAGTGGTGTTGGATGGAAAGTTTTATACCATCCATACTCTACAGAAAATCCATAAATTATAGAATATTCAAAAGCATCAAATGATTTGAACTGTTAATCGTAACTCCTAGGGCCCCTTGAGCATACAGACTGGCCTAGAAATTAAACTAAGAGTGACAGCATTTCAGCCTGCAACTGAAAGATGCTTTTTCACCAACACATATAGTTTCTTACAAAAAAATTTCTCTGGCTTTGTTTGGAGACACAGAGAATGACCCAGTAAGGCTGGAAGTGATACTACCTCATTTCTCTTAGTTCACAGGTCTCTGATCAGAGCAATTCTTCTGTGCAGTTGCAGCAATTCTCAGAAGTACAATGAAACCAAAACAAGTCAAGCCTACTTTGGCTATGGTTTGTTGGGAAATTTCTCTGCTGTAATTCCGCTCAATACTGCACCAAAACTTGGTGTATATTTATTCAGGCTGTGTATCCATGGGACTCAATATATGGAATATTTTTAAGAAACACAACCTTTTTGTATTTTAGGTACTTAATGAAGCTACTTTTACTTGCCAGAATTTACCCTGTCTCAGACACTCAAACCTTTAATATAAATATCGAGCATAATCTAAGCAAATTGTGTTTCTACACTTTTTACCACACTTTCACTCCAGCTGCCCCAGGACCTCTAAATCAGGTGCTGCAATTCCCCTTATTTGCAAATCAAAGGAGCACTGATAACTGGACACTAATTGCTCAACTGTTACTGTTCCACTAATGAGGGAGTGAGACACAAGGAGTCAAAATATTTTTGCAGGTCCCATTTGACACAGCTGCAAGATAGTCCATGCAGGAACTCGAGAAGTCAGAAGCCATAGAAATTTGCTGTAGAATGAGGACTAAATAGACACTTCAGGTCTCAACTCTGTGTCTCACTTCCCTTCACATATAGCTGTTTTCAGATTTGGCAGTGTTTTGCTTAGTGTTTTCCTACAACGCTATGACGGATACAAAGGAAGACCTCAGTGTTGAGTCAGTATTGGCTTTGACAAACTTGCTATATGAAGTTTTTCTCTCAGCATGATACCAATGATTTCTCAAATCAGCTCATTTCCCCTCACCAATAGCAAATGTGGTGGTTAATCAAACATAGGTAGTCATGGAGCCTCAGTATTGCAGATGGTGCTTAATTAAGACAGTGAGTCAGCAATCCCCTTTATGAAGGAAGAGGGACACTTTCAAGTTTGGCTTGGGATGTAATGTTGGTGAGCATGATATAAGAGATGACAGCTGTGTTGAGGTATTGTCCAAATTAAAGAAAAAGGCAAGTCATGGTCAGTGGATAAGAGGCAGCCTCCAGAATGGTGCTAAATGTGTGGGGTAGCCAAAGCAGTTATCTTATTATTGTATCCCTGTGAGGAGGAGAGGGGAGTGTATTTCCTTCAGTGCCAGTCATGATGTTCAGTTTATCTTCTTGTGCAGAAAAACTTGGGCCAGTGGGAGGGAATATTGAAAAGAGTAATGAAATGATCAGAGGTCTAGTGCATGAGAGGATCTTCTTGTGCAGAAAAACTTGGGCCAGGGGGAGGGATTATTGAAAAGAGTAATGAAACGATCAGAGGTCTTGTGCATGAGAGGGAAAGCTGAATGAGGGCTGCTTTGCTCTGCAGAAGATTCATAAACAACATAAAGGACAGTGCAAGACCTCTAGGGACAAAATATCCTGTTTCCACTGGGCATGAGAGAAGAAGCACTGAGCTTTAAATGTAGAAATTGCATTTGATCACAGAACAGAATCATGGAGTATCCTGAGTTGGAATGGGACCCACAGACATCATGGAATATCCTGAGTTGGAATGGGACTCACAGAGATCACTGAGCCCAACTCCTGGCCCTGCACAAGGCAACCTCAAGAATCCCACCATGTGCCTGAGAGCATTGTCCAAATGCTCCTTGAACTCTGGCAGGCTTGGTGCTGTGACCACTGCCCTGGGCAGCTGTTCCAGTGCCCAAGAACCCTTTCAGGGAAAATTAAGTTAGAGTGTTTTTATAAATGGTACTACGTACCTGTCAGGAGTGAGAAAGGTGTAGCTGACCCTGCCTCAGGGAAGGTGGATGGACTGCTGTCTCCTCAAGGTGACTTTCTGTCCTATTTACTCCCTTCTGCCTTTCCACCTCCACTCAGACAGACAGACATACCACGTTGCTTTCTCACCAAGTTCTCTCCAGAGAATGCAGCTCATTCAGCCTCCAGAGTTTGTGGTCTTGTAATATCCCAACGGGAGCCTTTCAATGTAAGTGCACAGAGGCCATCTCTGCACACTGCTGTGTGTACAGATGCCAGTCTGACATGCCTTGGCATGTGCTTTCAGATCCATTGATGCGGGTGTTCTGCTGCAACGCCTAAAGACAGGCATGCTCTTTGTTTTGCCAGGGTTGGCTTAGCACTGTGTACAAAGGCATGTCACATCATCTGGTTAACCACTGGGAGAATCTGAGGATGAAGGTTGCAGATTTCACACCTTAGAGCATGTCCATGACTGTCCTTGTCTATGATCACAGCTCTTTTTGACCAAACTCACCTTCTGAGTAGCGGATAAGTCCCGTAGTGCTTAAAGGTATTTAAGTCCTAGGTTTTTAGGAAGCTTGGGTAGTTTCATGGCTTCATTATAGCCTACAATGCTGTTGTTAGCTGAAGTTTTTCTTCTATAGAATGGTTAAATGTAGTTCAGACAGAATGGTTACACTTATCTATTGATTTCTGTTGCACTTGAGAGTAAAAAGTCCAAAAAAAATTAGTGGTAAAAGAATGAAAACAGTGGGGAAAATAAGATAGTAAGTATTTGCTAGCAGCGAAGGAAGATTTCTGTAAGAGTGTGGGGCTGGTTGAAGATGAAGACTGGATTGTGGCTCAGATGTAGCTGTTAAGCCAGGCTTAATTTGCCCCGTGTTTGCTAGCACTGTGTGTCACACCTATAGATCTCATACGACTCACTTTTATGGAGCTGTTTTGGTACCACCTCTGTGGGCTCAGCTGTGAATCCCAATGTTCCTTATCACTTACCTCTTTAAATCTCTTCACTGCTTGGACTGCATGGCCATAAAGGGACTTTTAAAAATTATTGGATTAAGAAAGAGAACTGGAGGAAAAAGACATTAAAGGTGCCCATAGCCAGCAGCATCTTCAGTTTGAAGGCAAGAAGAAGCTAAATTAGGGTCAATATGCCGCATAACGAAAAGGCAGGTAAATGCCTGCATATGTATGATTGACAGTGTGTGTGGGATCTTTTGAGAGAGGATTTTAGAAGCAGAAGTATTTCATCCAGCTGCTTTCACAAGCTTATAGCGATTTGCAAAACACCAGAGACACACCCAGCACGGGCCACTGGGATAATAACACAGATGCACAATTTTTATGGCTGCCTACCAAATTTAGAAACTCCCTCTGGAAAAACAACTCAAAATGGCTTTTGCTAATCCTTCCGAACACCTGGAATAAGCTCAACAAGCCAGGGAACTAGAAAAGTTACTGTGTGGTTTACCAGGACTCTTACATCACTCAAAGTTAAAATTTTGAAATAAGCAGCTGAAAGAAACCTTAGAAATTCATGGATAGCCCTGTTGGGTATCACATTGTTTTGTGCCAGTGTTGACAGTTCAGATTATAAAACAGAGTTTCTGTTTGCAGAGGGCCCAAGTGCTGCATATAATAATGTTTTGAATGCTTGGAAATCTGCATAGGAAATGCATCTTTTATATTTCACAGTTTCTGTAGGGTTCCCACCTTTTTTCTACACTTGAGACTTTCTCAAACTGCACCTGTTTTATAGTAATGTCCAACATGTAGGTACAGATCTGAAGGTCTGATGAGACTAGCCATGAAGCTCTGTTTCCTTGTCTTAATAGTGTGAATAATATCACACAGACAAACTGTCTCACAACTTCAGTGAGATAATTTGTGTAAGGAAGTTAAGCATAAGTTATCTATCTGATGGATCAGAGTTTCTCTTTGTGTGACTATCAAGAGCCAGTGGGAGCTTTGCTGGGTGCAAGGAATGCAGGCCTGCTCCATGGAAGTGGCAACCAGTTTTGCTTATAGTGGTGATGATGGTGATGAAGGGCTGCAAATAATTGTCTCAATGGGAAGCAGACTTGGAAGAGAAGAGGAAAGATTAATTAATACAGTAATAGGATACTAGAAGAATTATTTTTCAAAGCACAGTTCAGTTTGGTATTTGCTTAAAAACATGTTGCTTTTTTTTCCCCCTTTTCAACAACTATTTATTAAAAGTACACAAAATCAACTAAGTGCAGCGTTTCTACACTCTGCATTGCTTTGGTACCTGCCTTACTGCAGTGCTTCTATCTCCTCAATTAATTTTGGGATTTGGTGTTTAGCATGGAGCCTTTGTGCAGGGATATACTCTGATACATTCCCTTAGACTGACTTGAGACTAAGAAGCAATTTTCCCATGGAAGCAAATAGGACTACACAACCATGAAAGCACAAAGGGTGTCAGCCATGATTCTATCTCCTTGAAATCTGCAATTGGTCTCCTGTATTTAATAAGCTGGTCCTAGCAGCATTTTCCTTTTTAAATCAAGGCTTGGCAGGAGCTTAGCTGAGCTGTGCAGGCTGAAGGGGACTTTAAGGGCACCTCTGTTTGAGGAGCATTCTGATGATACAGCCAGCCTAGTGAGCTCCTTTAAAGCTACCTGTCCAGCCACAGCACAACCTCCTGTCTGCCAAACCTGTCCTGGGAGCAGGACATGTACCCAGGCAATCAATCCATGCCTGTCTGAGCAGCCTGGTCTAGTGGAAAATGTCCCTGCCCATGGCAGGGGGGTGGAATGAGATGAACTTTTAGGTCCCTTCCAACCCAAACCATTGTTTGATTCTATGGTCTTAGGTCTATGGTGGTTACTCTGCAGTTTCTGACAGGTCATCAAAAACTAGTTGGGTTGTCTGCATGAGGCTGGGTGGTAGTGCAGAAGTACCTCAATCTGAGACATGGATTGGATGTGCAGCTGCTCAACATCACCAGCACCAAGGACAGGAGGAAGACTGTACCTGCTGTGTCACCTCAAATGGAACAGGTGCTGGCCCTCTCCTTAGAATCACAGAATGGTTTGGCTTGAAAGAGACCATAAAGATCATCTAGTTTCACCCCCCTGCCATGGGCAGGGATGCCTCCCACTAGATCAGGGTGCTCCGAGCCCCATCCAGCCTGGACGTGCTTCAACAGTTCCACGTCCTTATGTCGGGGTCACCAGAACTGTAAACAGTACACTAGGTGGGGGTCTCACAAGAGCAGAGCAGAGGGAGAGAGTCATCTCCTTCGGCCTGCTGGCCATACTCCGTTTGTTGTCAGAGCAGAGGGAGAGAGTCATCTCCTTTGGCCTGCTGGCCATACTCCGTTTGTTGCAGCCCAGGATTCAGTTGGTTTTCTGGGCTTTGAGTGCACACTGTGGCTCATGTTGCATTTTTCATCAGCCATCACCCCGAAGTCCTTTTCTGCAGAGCTGCTCTCAATGGCTTCTCCACCTAGCCTATAGGTGTGTCTGACTTTTCTGCAGAGCTGCTCTCAATGGCTACTCCACCTAGCCTATAAGTGTGTCTGGGATTGTTTTAACCCAGGTATAGGGCCTTGCACTTTACTTTGTTGAACTTCATGAAGTTGGCATTGGCCCACCTCTCAAGCCTGTGAAGGTCCCCTTGAATGGTGCATCCCTTCCCTCCAACATGTTGACTGCACCACACAGCTTGGTGTCATCAGCCAACTTGCTGAGGGAACACTCAATCCCAGTGTTCATGTCACTGGCAAAGGTGTTGAACAGTTTTGGTCCCAGCTCTGACCTCTGAGGGACACTACTTGTCACTGGTCTCCATGGGGACAGTGAGCCATTGACAGCTTTTTCCTTGTGACCATTCAGCCAGTTCGTTATCCGCTAAATGGTCCTTCCATCAAATCTATGTCTGTCCAACTTAGAGACAAGAATGTTGTGTAGAATAGTGCCAAACACTTTACATAAGCCCACATAGACAATTATCAGTTTCTCTGCCCCTACCGACCAATATTGTAGCCCCAGCATAGAAAGTCACCAGATTTGTCAGACATGACTTACCCTTTGTAAAGCCATGTTGGCTGCTGCCAATCATCTCTTTGTTTTCTATGTGCCTTAGCATAGTTTTCTGGAGAATCTGCTTCATGATCTTGCCTGGCACAGAGTTGAGACTGACTGCTCTGTAGTTCCCCTGGGTCCTCTGCTTTCCACTTTTTAAAAATGTGGGTTATATTTCCCTTTATCCAGTCCTTGGGCACTTCACCTGACTGCCCTGATTTTTCAAAGATGATGAACAGTGGCTTAGCAACTTCGTCTGTAGCTTCCTCAGGACCTGTGGGTGAATCTCATCATGTCTCATGGACTTGTGCACATTCAGGTTCCTTAGATGTCACAAGCTTAATCCCCTCCTACAGGGGATTTAGGATCTTCATTCTCCCAGTCCCTGCATCTGTCTTTCTTGACTTGGACAGCATGGCTAGAGCACTTGCTGTTGAAGACTGAGGCACAGAAGTCATTGAGAACCTCAGCCAGGTCACTTGAGGCTAGCCAGGTCTCCTGTCTCTGTCTAGAAAAGGCACATGCTTTCATCAGATCTCACAAATTAAGCCAGGTGTGGTCTTGCTAAACCTTGGACTTTGGTTGGGGGACTTCCTCTTTCTCTTCTCCTTTTAATTTATTCACAAGAGAGAACAGACTGCTAAACTTTGGACAAAGCCAAAATAGGCACTTCAACTAAGTTATATTAAGGCTTGGAATTGATGTTTGAAAAATACTCATGTCTATGCATATGTCATGTGTGAAGGAAAAAGTTTATTCATTCGTGTTTACTATACAAAAACCATAACAAAACTGTGGATTTTATGTCTTGAAGTGTGAAAGTTTTATTTCTCTATAGTACTGATTTTTTTCTTTGTAGACACAGAAAAATCTATGGCTTATCTCTTCCAGCCATTTTGGTATTTTAAAGTTCCTCCCACTCCTCTCTCAAGGAGACATTTAGCCTGAGGCATGCTCTGCTGTTGTGTGAGTCATCCATCAACTCACCTCTCCCCTCACTTTCTTTCTTGACCATGCCAGCAATCTCACTAGCAGGCACTTTTTGGGGGGTGACCTCCTCAAAGAAATCTCTACCTTTCACTTGATGGGAGCAAACACATTGCTGTCCACGGCTCCCTTGGAGCTCCAGCAGAGAGGAGAGCACCACAGGGCTGGACCATGTAGCCTTATCAGATTTCCATTTCAATAACACATGCGCTGAAGAACAATTTCCCAAAGCCAGTGGTGGATAACAGAATTGAAAGCCTAAACATATGCAGATGGCATTCAGAGCCCAGGACACTCCTGCCAATTTCTGCAACTGATACACGCTCAAAATATTTACTTAGGAATTCTTAATTAAGTAAACCATTCGGTAGTGGTGTACTGTTTCAGATGTGTCGCAGTGTCACCACAAAATACCTCAGTCATTCCTTTCAACAAAGAACCCATTATGAGGATTTTTCTGTCAGAGGCAGTGGGGCAAGTTTTCGGTACGGTGCTCCAAGGTTTAAGCTGCACAATTCCTCTGCTGGTAATGGGACTTGTGTGGCTAAATCCCTTCATTCCTTGCTGAAAATGAATCCCCTGCCCAACAGCAGTTTCAGGTGAATATCGAGCAGCAGAGCTGGGGTGAGGTCATGGTGACAGTATGGGTGCCTATTTGAGGGCTCACAGTTAAGGCTGGCTTGGTGGGAAGTGTGTACTGTGTTGTTCTGCAGCCAGGAATACAAATGATGGAAAGGTGCTGGAGAAGGTGAGGTTCCTGAAGCCACTCCTGGCCTCCAATAAAATGTAATTGGCCCAGGGACCAAGGATTGCCAAGGAGAATTTTGTAGATTTTAATTTTTAAACCAAAAGTTTAAAACCAGATTGGTTAAGTACTTCATCTATATGTGCTCTTGGTTTAATTTCTTATTTTACATCTTCTTTTGTCTTATATTTGTCAGAATAGAATGTTAAGCTCCTTGGAGAAATCTCAGTACACATCTGTGCCTGTACAGAAGCTTGGGGACAACTCCAAAGACTGGTTAGTTACTGCTGTTTATCTATAGGTAGACTGTTCTGTTTCACAGTTTTGTCAAAATTCAGATTTGTTTAACAAGAATAAGAATTAGACTTTTCCTCATGTAGCCCACGTGGTTGTGCAACTGTCCGTTATAAGGATTTGCTTTATATATTTTCCACTTGTGTAAAGACTAAGACTCTTTATAAACTACAGTTTTAGTGATGACCTTCCTGTATGTGAAATTAATCTGAAGTTGCGAGGACATAATAACATCTGAAATCAATGAAATGACTCGTGCTCATGTTGAGTGAATGTTGACATTTACGATCATAAAATAGAGATTCAAGAAAGCAAACTATGAATGAAAAGTAGATTTCTTTTCCAACAAGCAATATTGCATTAAATTTTATGTTCTAACAACTTACTTGGTTGTAGGTCTTAGTGTTTAGTTTTTGAAGTGTTTCAAGGACGCTTTTATGAGTTGCTTGGAATATGTAACAATTGTCATGGCCGGGATCTTTCAATTTTTCCACTTTTGTGAAGGGAGAAGCTGGAATTGTTTACGTCTTGGAGAGAAGATACAACCTTAGCAGGAAATATATGTCAAGGGAGATTTTTAAATGTTTTTTTTGGGACAGGATTCATCTGTCTTTGCACAAGTAAACAGGTATTATTTCAGAAAATAAGCTGAAATTCATCTCCCACTGCCGTGAACTTCTGCTTACTGTGACACAGTCCTACTTTTCAGAGAATGAAAAACTTGATGTTTCAGGATTCTGATGCAGAAACTAGGCCTTTCAAAACTAAACCTACAGAGTCCTATCCAAGCCCAGACTAGTGTTATGGGTTTTTTTTAAATTTGGGTGTAACTCTGTTTGTAACTATGGCTCAGTTTCAGTGCTGATGTTTCCCTTGGATTAATGACAAAGGGATGAAGAAGGTGAAGACTCTCCATATGCCAGTCAATTCTTTAGGAAATGTGACATTATTCTGCTAACTCTGTTTAGCTGGATAAGCCATGTGGATGATGTTTAATTGGATAACCCCATGTGGATGACCCAACAAAAAACTCTGAAGCATGTGCAGGCTGCTGTGGTGCAGGATGGTTGCAATTACTGTAAATTGCACCAGGAATCTTAACAAAATGCTGTGCTCAGGAGTTTCTTGTGATAAGGATCAAGGAAGTTTGCACCGCAGAGAAAGATTAGATGGAAGAAGATGCCAAAATGTGGCATGGGGATCTGCCTTTTGACAGTGATAAAGTGAAACATTCTTCATCTAGTGAGAAAAATAATGTAGCCTTCAACCTGCCAAGGGGCAGGAGCACAGCACAACCCTCCTGAATGTGTGATGGATGCACAAACTGAGGGACACCACAAGAAATAGAGGAGAAGAAGCTTGAAATGCTGTTGGGTGCATTTCTTTAATATAAATAAAGTTTTCCAAAACCTCAGTTTCATGATTCAGCATTTCTTTTGGCACTGAAATGGTAGTAACAATTTAAAAGTAAGCTAAACAAGTCTGAGGGAATATGCTGGTAAGTTCAGGCTGGAGAGGGGGAAGTTCCTGGAAGTAATAATAGAAAAGCTAAGACCCCATCCACCCCCAATAATTGCAGTTTAATTGCTTTAATACACTTTACAAACACATGATGATTATGATATCCTCACAATACCTTCTGAGGCAGATAGGATCATGCTTATTTTCTGGATGAATAAACTGACCCACTGTATCAAAATACTTTGACCAAGGCCTACTCAAACAACAATGGGAGACCAAAGAATACACTCCTTAACCTAATTATGAGACAGTAGTGATGTGTATGGAGGAAGCAACTAAACTGAAAATTATAGGTGGGTTAGATGCTGTGGGCAACTCTTTCTTGCTTTCCTTTGTTTTAAAAGTTGTAAGGTTTTGCTGCTCGACTTGAGATAATAGTGGAAACTGTGAAGGCTCAGCAGTTAAAAAAAACGGTGTCAGAATATTATCTCACAGTTTTTAATCAGCATTTAATTTTGTAAAAAATATTTATATACTATAGAAATAGTTTTTATATATAGTTTGTCCCAGTAAGTTGGTGGCAAAGCTTCAGTAAGCTGATGACTCTCAAGCAGTCAGGGAACCAGATCTGTGTGTCCTGTGTGCTTGTGCTGAGCACCCTTTGAAATTTTGAATGCTCGTGCATGTCTGTTTCTTAGCACTTGACCCCAGATTTCCTCAGGATTAAGTTTTCCTAGAAAGGTCAGTGTCTGAAGCAGCAATGGAAATGGGTTACCAGATGGGGAGGTCTTTCAGGACACTTGGGCACCTGGTCTATCCCAAGGAACTGGGCAAAGCCAGGTGGAGGTGATGGGCTAAGGATGGGACAGAGCCTGAGGGGCCCCCAGAGGACTGCTGTGTACACCAGCTGGGGAGGTGCTGCTGCCAGGGAGCCCTGGCTGTTGCTCTGCTCTGAAAAACAGCTGTAGAAATTCACCCTTCCCTCAGCTGCTCCTCTGCCTGCACGTCCTGGCAGAGAGTGAGTGGCTGACCTGGGTTCCCTGCAGCCTCCTCCAGGGAGAAGAACCACAGACTAAGCTGTGATAGCAGAGTCCTCCATCCCTCCAGCATCCTCAGGCTACTTACTCTGTACCAGATATCTTGCCTTCATCATCACTTTAAAACCATGGAAGGGCTAGACCTGGATCCTAACATGATTTGGGAAAGTGTCCTGGCATTTTAGCATCATCAAAGAGTTTCTGAATACAACACATCATCTATTAAAGGAAAGATACTTTTGTTTCTGTTTTACTGCAATGTTTTCAGAATGTCCACCCTACTTTGTGTGGAAACTGGATGAATTGAGAGAGAGAAAAGCTTCATGAGCTATGAAAGGAAACAGCACTTCTACTTTTCAGTAATGAGAAGTGCCTTATTTAATTTTTTTAAAAAAAGAAGTATTGATATTTTCCCCTGTGATTTTCATTAACTTTTGAAGCCAGAAGTTAATATATTCAGTGCCATTGTAAAGGTCAGAGAATCTTATTATCTCTACATGAAACTCCTAGTATCTTTTAAAGACTATCATGTCTCATGGAAAGTTCTGATTTAAAGTCATCATAATTTAAATATTTTATTCATTTTTTTTGAGTGGAAGGGGGTCAAAACCAAAACTTTATCACAAAACCTGCATGAATGTCAGGGACTGTCTGGTCCAAATTGATGCTTCAACTTGGTTGCTCAGTACCCAGTAGAACATGAATTAATGCTACAAGTCTGAGTGCTCCTGCTCCAAACACTGTGAGTGGTCAGACTGCAGCTACATTTGTTCTTATTTTTGCTTAATAGGCAGCACCACATGGCATGCATGCTTTGTGTTTGTGATACCTTGTCTCTATATCTATAACCACCACCCCCCAAGCCATAAATAAAAAACCACAACTGGTGAATTCTCATGTATTGTTAACTTTGGAAAAGATGCACAAATACCTATTAAAGGCAGAGTGAATCATCATGGAATTTCCATTCCACAGTAAAAGCAGTATTTCATTTTGCCCAGGGAAGAGTTCTCCATTTCACCCTTTTTGCTCTGGCTTTACTGTAGTTCATTGAAAGGCAAAATGAAACACTCTGGTTTCATTGAAATGCAGCATTTAGGTAATTTTGCAGTTACCTGTATGATGAAGTTGATAAATTCCTATAAAATTCTTTGATTTTGTTTAGTTGGCATTTTCCAGTGGGAAATTTTGAACACTAAGAAGAAAGGCTTAGGTTGGTGTTCAAGATGGACAGGAAGATAATGGGGAAGTAGGTCTGCGTCCTGTTACTGACCTATTTAGATATGACGACTTTGTTACTGTAAAACACCACTTAAACCCGAGGTGCTGCAGCATGGGAAAAGGAAATTACCCTTATGATCAAATATTAGGCTGGGACAAGCTAAAGAGGGGAGAAGGTTTGTGGAGATATTTCCTTGCAGGTGCTGAGAAGCAGTGACACTCTTGGCAACAGGGTTTGCCAGCCAAAGGCCAGTGTAGCAGGGGCTTTGCCAGGCTTTGATTGTGTGGCTGTCTCAGGGTCTGTCACATCATGCTGAGCAAGGCCTGTTTTGCTAATGCAGCTGTCTTACCCTCTTTGCCCTTGCTGACTTGTCCAGAGCCAGTTGAAGCATCTCCGCCTGGGCCTGGCTGGTACCTGTTAGATGTGACCTGAGGCATCAGTGAATATGTATCCATGTTGTCTTATTTTTATAAAATATTATCATTTAAAATGTAGTCTATAAAGATGTTGAAAAATGAGCCTTTAAAGATGTTGAAAAGTGAGCTGAAAAATGAAAAATAAGCCCACTAAAGTGAAAACACATGGCAGGTGCAAGTTATATGCAAACTTTATAATGAATTCTGAAAATATACTTGAAGAATGAGAACTGCAAATGCTTCTAGTCTGGATGGCACGTATTAAGGATCACTCCTATATGCTCCATGATGTTTGCCAGATCTAAAAGCACAGTTATGCTGGTGAACTTCATTAATCATTCAATACCCTGAGCGTAATAATGGGCAAAAGAGTTGGTAGTGTCAAGTCATTCTCTAAATTGTGCTTAACAGTTTCAAATGAGGGATGGATGAACTGGCTGCAGTAACTAAAACACTGAGCCTGAATCTACATGGGCCATTCAAAGCAGACATGAGTTTCAGAGATTTGTGGATGATCAATTATCACTATTTTTTTTGCTTTTAAATACGTCTTGCTTTCCACATCTCATGAGCTGATGGCTCTGTGTAGGACTGGAAGCAAAAGTGCCAAAAATCCGTTTCTTTGTTTTTTCTGGCACAAATTAGATCAGGGATTACTGCAAAATTTCCAACCTCTTTTGCCAGACCAGAGACGTTGGGATAAGCTGGCATAATTATGGGAACCCAAGCTCAAACCCTTCCCCTTCTGCCCAGTGCCTTTCCAGCCACACAGCAGCACATGGCAAATCCATTTAATGACCTCAATTTGGTTATAATGTGTCTTTCTGCTTTTTCTCTTCAGAGCTTTGTCATCCGTGGTGGCTTTAGGAGCTAATATAATCTGCAACAAAATCCCAGGCCTGGCCCCTCGGCAGCGAGCAATCTGCCAGAGCCGCCCTGATGCCATCATTGTGATCGGGGAAGGGGCACAAATGGGAATCAATGAGTGCCAGTACCAGTTTCGGTACGGGAGGTGGAACTGCTCTGCGCTGGGAGAGAAAACAGTCTTTGGACAAGAGCTTCGAGTAGGTAAGGGTGTCTCTAATGTGGTGCTGTAGGGTTACATTTGGGCTGATTTTTTTTTCCCTTTCTAGATATGGTCCTGCAAAGGTTTATAACCCCCTGATATTTGCCTTCTAGAGTCAAACAGTAATGCTCCCAGAACAGCTGTGGTCTCTCTGTTTCCACTCATTGAATAGTAACTGGCAAGAGACATTAAATCTCTGTTGATCCATAGATGAAGTCACTCATATCTGTACAACTTCATACCCACCAATGACCCAGCTGCCTGCACAGCCATCCAAAGGCACAGTCATCACAGCCTGTGAAAAATATTTCTAACTGGTGTCTTGTTAGAGGTTGCCATGATAACTCTGGTGCATATTACAGCCAATCAGAGGGGAACTAAAATCAGCTCTGAAAAAATCCCTCTGCAGTCTTCCCAAAAGCTTAAGTAATGGGACGTCTGCAGTCTTCCCAAAAGCTTAAGTAACGGGGCAGTCACAAATAATTGATGGAAGTACTGTGCACATGGCACTGGCCTTCCAATATGTAGCAGTGATACATTTTAGTGTTGCTATCACACTGTAGAGAAAACACTGCAAGCGATTTGAGGCAGGAAACCTGTTCAAAGAAAATAATACAGGACCTTGGCCTGACAAGTTGTTAGCTGGCAGAAGTTAAATCAATCACTTTCCATTTACCCTATGTCTGATATTATTTCATAGGGGAGATTATGTAAATTTTTTTCCAGCACTGAGATCATTATTTTCCTCCTCACCCAGCTGGGTCTCCTTAGCCTATTCTTGAACTTCTCTCTCTCCTGCAAGGGCTGCCCACTCACTATCCCTCATACTGTCTGCTGCTCTGTGTTGGGATAACATTGTAATGTGTGGCTATCACTAGGTGCTCAGAGTGATACCATCCAGTTTCTCAGTAGGATTGTAGCCTGTTCTTGTGCCTGATTTTTCTTTGGGAGATACCTCTTTCTTGAATTCAATGTTTTGGGTGTCTTGTGCCTCCAACACAACTCAGTGTGGTCAGACATAAGATCTCTTGAAAACTATATACAAAAGAAAGAGGTAAACATTTCATTTCATCTGTGCAAAGAGGAATTGACTCACATGGTGCTTTGGTTGTTACTGCAGATCAGTAACAACTTTGGGGTTTTGTGTTTGGGTTTTTTTCTGACACTCTTGTGAAGTGAACACCAAAGGCTGAGATATGCTAAAGCCACGATAGAATAGAATATTTTTCCAAAGAACATGCAAGTCTGAGAGTCTGGCTGAGGTCTGGGAATTTTAAAGGCACAGTGGCCCAGCTAGAAGGTGTTGTAAGTGAATAAATCCATTGGCATCAGGCGAATTGACTTATATTCGGAGACAGTCTGCCATGTTCTGTGAGCATTACTCCACACCAAATCACAGCAGTGGAGAGGGCTAAAATGAATAATAAAAAGAACCAGTAAACCAAATCAATGGCAAAAGAAAAACTGAAACTTTTTGAACTTCAGAAATGGTTTGGTAGAATTCAGTTTTGATGCTAAAAACTGGTGGTGAGGAATTTGCTTGTCAGTTTCTTTTCCCACATTTGTCCTAAGATATTTCTAAGTCTGTTTACATAATATTTCTTGCCTAACTTTTATTTCTTTAACCAGTCTCAAGGTACCATATACAGGAAATAACCTAATATTTAACTTCTACTTCCAACTTTTAATGAATCAGAAATAATTCTAGCCACTTGTCCTGACTATCAGAAGCTCCTTGGTTGGTATAGTGCTTGTTTTCCTTCAGCTGGTGTCCACAATTATGTTGCTGCCAAAAAACATACAGCTGCCAAGCATGCCACCATTGTACTTCTTCGTGCTCTGTTGTCTTCATTTGCTGAAGCTTGTAGTCATGCTCTGACCTTAGATAAGTGAGTTGTCTTAACTTCTGTGAGACCACTTCAGTCCCTGAGGATGCACGCTCTGGAGCATTGTACCAGAGTTGGTGTCATCACTAAGCTTTCAGGTGAAAAGGGCTTTAACCACTTGTGCTCTCCTCTTCAAGCTGAAAATCTTGTGGCACCTCGTGTGCTCCACCATTGTGCTTGTGGGTCACTTCCTCACCAGTGTGACTCCTTTCATCCTCAGAAACCTTGCAAGTGGGCGCAGTCCAAATGCCTGAAGAGGACTACAATTCATGCTTGTGCTTTCATTCTCAATATTTCTATACAAAATAAGAGCTACAAGGAACAAAAATGGTTTGGCATCAGGATGGCGCAGATATTGAGTTGTTCAGACTACACAAATTTTGAAAAAAACAGTGTTTTCTTGATCCAAATTTGCCAAAATATTCACCAGTTTCTTGACTCCTTCACCGAACCTGGGTGGTTTCTTGCAGCTCTGAAATGACTGATGTGGAATTCGGTGGGTTCTTTTATGGTTTAAGCCAAACATAGACAAAACTTGGCAGTTGCTGCTGAGTTCTGCTTTGACATTTGTTGGGTGTGAAACCACACAGTCTCTAACGGATGGAGAAGGTTTACATGACCCCTGCCAGCCAAGCCAAATGAGTTCCATGCAGGTCTATAAAGGATCCCATAATCCATATGTCTATTTTTTTATTAGTGGAGTAGCACCCAGAGATGATGAGGTCAGTATCTACAAAATGGGTAGGGTTTAGGAAGTGGTGTTATTACACGAGTGAGAGGGAAAAAGGTAAAAAATGGACAAACCTTTAAAAACCTCACCACTTAAAGGTACAAAATGCTTGTAAGTATAAATATTCGCAAGTGTAATGAAACACATCCAGTCTGACATGTGCAGAAACACTAAACCAGCCACTTGGTTTTGCCTGAATAGACTGAAGAAAGGATTAAGACTCAAAAAGACAGGCATGTTTTTCACTTCACCCAAAGGAAAGCTCTGTCCCAGAATCACTTAGGGAGATGAACATTCAAGGCAAATAATCCACGTCTTAGGGTGGGGAGGGCAGTAAGCTATGATAACATGATATCAATTGCTCTCTAGCTGTATGTGAAAGAGAGAATCTGCTCTTTAACCACTAGGCCATGACTCTACCACTAGCACTGACAAGTGCAGATTTATGGTTATTCTGATTTGTATTTCATTGCAGCACCCCCCTTCAAAATTCAAAGCAAACCCCCAGACACCCAATGTGAGGTTTCTCCAACACATGTGCACTTGTTGCTACCACTACCTCTTGGGTGCCATTTTACTCCAGTCATGCATGTCTTCCAGCCACAATCAAGCAGCAGCCAGAAGGGATGACTCAGGGACAAATGTCCTCCTTTGTGACTTCTGGGTATCCTACGGTGCCAAGGGATGTCCCCAGTTTGTTAGCTAAGCTGGATTAGTGATGAGCTATTTATTCAAACAGGTACTTAAGTGAATGAGGGCTGTACTACCCATGGAGTACATGGAGTCGGTGTTAAAAACAATTGAAATAGTCCAGAGGACAGAATAACAACTATAGAAATTATGTTAGGCATGGGGCATTCGTGTTGGTGTGAAAGATTTATAGCAGCCAGAGATAAAAAGTGACAGAGAAATCTAAATTAGTAGCATGAACAAAGGCTGTAGCATGGGATGAATTAAGCATTGTGTGTAGCTTATTTTGGTATATTTATAGCTGAGGACTTTTCCAGAGATGCCATTCCCTAAGAAAAGTCAGTCCTGCACTTACTTTACTCTTCCTGTCCTTGTACATACTCATATTTGTCACCTTCCTGCATTCATCCCTAGTTTTCATGCCAGCTTCTGACATAATTTTCTGCACTCTTCACTCATTACTCCTGCTGTAAGCCTCTTAGGCAAATTACCTCTTTAAAAATTGCTTCTTTAACAAATGGATTCAAATATTAGTTGGCTGATGATATGTCAAATGTTAGTTTTGGTTATCATTGTTGAAGGATAATTGTCCTTCCAATATTTTGAACACAAGGACCATGGCCTGGAGGAGTGAAGCCTCAGGTCCTATCAGGTTATTGAAGCAATTCCCTGAAGTGATGGGTGGGGCAACCTGTCATGTACATACCTCTAAAAGTTGCAATTAGTAATAGTAGTTGGAAGCAAAGAACACCACACAAAAAAGTAAGCAGAGCCAGCTCTGAAGTATGGAGTCTGAATCAGTAATAGAGATGAAACCTTCTTTGACAATGGATTATTCTGGTTGATTATTTGTGTACTGACCATTTCTGCTGCTGACCAATTCTCCAAGCAGAAGTGCTTATAAACAGGCAGGTCTTACCAGTGCTAAATCCAGGACAAGACTGAGGTTTTGAAAAATATATCTGTCAAGATATAGAAAGTAATCTGTAGCTGTCTCTTTTCTCAGACTCATGATGTGGAAACTGATCATGATTTAGCAGTATTTGACTTGTCATTAATGCAACATTTTGGCAAATCATTGAAATGGACACCTGACAGGGAAATACCAACAAATAGGACAAAACCATCAGGCTTCTGAAGTTGGTTTTTTTAAAAATTATCTGACCTTTTGTATTATCTGTAGTTTTCTGGTGTGTTGAAAAGATGCACCTGAAGGGAAGTTAGAGCTCTGCTTTCTGTGAGAGGTTCAGGAGAAGAATATCTTAAGAAGCTTCCTGTTACCTCCCATTTGCTCAACTTTTGATCCTTTCTCCAGCCAGAAAAGGGGAGGGATGGGAGAAAACCCTACAGTTTTAGAGACTAACAAATTCTGTGCATGGTTTCTATTAACTCACAGGTGAAGAACACTTTGTAAGTTATTTTGAGAAACACAATCAGAACATAAAGTTGAATGTCACAGTTATATCCAAACATGCACTTGTACACACACATAAACCACGAGGAGGAGGGCACAATTTCAAACAGAATTCTAGGAAAGGGAGGTGGACAACTTCTGAAGAAAAAATACTCATAGAAAAAAGTGATTCTTTCTCTATTTGTACTGGAAGCAGGTAGCATTGTAAGCACACTCAGATCCCAGCATTTAGCTGGGCCTGAAAGAACAAGGAAATTGGGCATGAAAGATATGTAAGTGATGGTGTTAGGGAGAAATGATTGGCATCTGATCATACATGCTGAGAGGGTGTCAGTCTGTAAATTATTCTTGGTTCAGGCCATATATAGGCTTAATTAAATTTGGATTACACATATGAATCCAGTCATTTTTATTCTGGGCTATGATGATGGTTTAACCGAGATGCCAAATGTTCATAAAAACTTCCTACCAAAAATGGGAGGAGTAGAGAGGCTCATTATTCTCCAAAAATGGAAATTCTCATCCAGGCAGATAGATTAATCTAGCACAGTAGTGTCTAGCATGGTATGAGTTGGCCAACTTGGAAAGCTTGACTTTCAGTGTGAGCAGAAAACATCCAATACATGAGGACAGGCAGCATTCTTGGGAATGCTTTACAACCATACTTGTGCTTTAATGCTATCAGCAAATCAATAAAGGGAAGCATAAATGAATCCAGACAGTTTGCCTAAAGTAAGCTCATGTTTTGCCTTCCTTTCCTCCTGCCACTTCTTCCTCTGCTACTTTATGTTCTCATTTTCGATTTTTTAATCAATTTATGTTGTTTGTTATATATTTGTTAATGCTTAATAATATTCATATATCAGGTTAACTGTATGTTTATTATTCTAACATCTGTGTATTTATTATGGGAAAATCTGTCTTTACGGACTTGTGCTATATCCAATAAAAACAATATGGGGGAAAGAAAGGAATTGTACAGCTGGAAACAATTTGGTGGGGGAAAATGAGTTGGAATTAGATTATTTTAAATATGATACAGAGCAGGGTACACACTTCACGGACAGAAAGGCAGTAATTATTTTTGTCATAGCAGTAGGTGCTATGATTGGTTTAGGCATTTGTCAGCTATTGGGAGCTTCAATTGCACAGTGGCTTTTGGACGTAATGTGGAAAAATTTCAGGGGTTTTGTTGTCATATAACATGAGACCAGACAACAATGTCCTTTGAGCATTCAAGCAACTGATTAGATAGAAATTTGTTTTCAGTAATTTGAACTGAATGTCTCTGTTGGTGCTAGGACATGGTAAAAAGCCTTCCAGTGTTAGAGGTGGCTTCTCAGGGCATGGCAGCAGCTTTCTGCTCCTAGTGCAGCAGGCTGTCTGGGATTCCAGGAGGGAGGTACACAGAATGCATTCCATCAGCTGAAATCTGTGCTAGGACTGTGTGCAACTTCAAGATGACAATTTAGGACCAGTACAAACTCTGTCTTTATTGCTCACATCACTGACGTGGAGTGACTGCCGATGTCCATTTCCCAAAATGCCATGTGGAGTCATTGCATTTTCAAGTGTGATTTAGTTGGACTATAAATACCATGGCATATTTAATGATCTGTGGCTTCTGCAAAGATAGCTCTAAATAGAAGCACAGTGGTGCATAACAAGATGTATATTTCTCAGTTATTTAGAGAGGAAGGGTTTTCTCATTGTTAGCCTGAAATGAAAAAAGTAAATAATGAGGCATTCATAATGAACCACCACCCATACCAGCTGGGTAAATGGCCAGCAGGCAGAGGCAGGTGGTGAAGAGGACAAACTCCCAAAACCTGCAGACATCCGCAGTGTACTCATTTTGTAGAGGTGGTGAACAAACTCCCAAAACCTGCAGACATCCACAGTGTACTCATTTTCTGGGAAGGATTTACCACACTGCAAACAATCATTGCAAAGTCTTCTCTTAAAAATGTCTCAAACACTGCCTTTATTTTCACAACTGACATGCTGTTGCTGGAAGGAAAACCAAAAATATCCATACTCTTAAGGATATCCAGTCTATTTGTTCTAGCTACAAACTCCCAAAACCTGCAGACATCCACAGTGTACTCATTTTCTGGGAAGGATTTACCACACTGCAAACAATCATTGCAAAGTCTTCTCTTAAAAATGTCTCAAACACTGCCTTTATTTTCACAACTGACATGCTGTTGCTGGAAGGAAAACCAAAAATATCCATACTCTTAAGGATATCCAGTCTATTTGTTCTAGCTTATTTTGTATATGCTATTGCAGAAGGATTTCTGCTATGACAATGACTGTCCCATAAGTTGCCTTACAACGGTAGAAAGGCCTTGCTGGAGCAAAGCTGGGCTGTTCCACCTAAAGATCTGCATGCTGGTATTAGTTACACTACAGGCAGTGAGGTAAGTACTATAAAGCATGCAGGCTGCCTTAACAGAACAGTTTTTTCAGTGCACTTCATCTCAGCTGAAAGCTAAACAGTGGGGAAAAGGTGTGATAATCGAGTAGTTACAAGGCAAAGTATGTGAGAGGGCATTTCAGTTTGCATTATCATCTTTGGAGGAAATTAAAGAGTTGATTCAAACAGTTCATACTTTCTTACTGCAGAAGAGTGGATAAGCTTTTTACTATCGCAAGTAGCAAAGCAAGGCAGTAACCCAAACCAGCATAAGAAAATAAACCTCTCAGCTGGTGGTAGCTGGAGCTGTGAAGCAGTGGTAAAAAAGTTATGAAACAACTAATGTGCTAAGAATTTATATTATTTTAGCTGAGGAGGCAGCCTATCATGGGAGCCGTAGGTTCAGACTCTTTTGCATTTCTGTCACTTGAAGACTTTTAGAAAAGAAAAATATCTCCTATTCTAAGGAAGTACTGTTGTTTTAAAGAAACATCCTATTTTGAGTGGAAGGAGGATTCCCAGTTTAGTGAATCGATCTGAACATTTGAGGGTGATGTTTCTCTGTGCTTTAAAAATTTCTTAAGATGCCAGAACCTCATAATAATCTGGTAAGGCTTTAGTAATATTTTCAGAAGACACTGTAAATCAGAGATGAATAGACAAACATAAATGGGCAGTAACATTTTAAAATTATGAGTTGACAGTCATAAATGTTTTTTGACTTTACTAGAAAAAAGTCATTTTGTGACATTAATTTTATCATCTCTTATTTTTTTCTCTCTATACAAGTCTAGCATATATAATCTGTAGCATGAATAGACATATTTTTATATATCCCAATTTCTCTTTTCCACTCTCTAGTCTTTTTGTAAGGTTTTACTGTGTAGTTCAATTGTAGCCTAATTGTGTTTTCATTTCCCTCAGGGGTCACGAGTTTGAAGAAAAGTACAAATTCTCTAAAATTAAAATGTTCTTGTTGCCATTTAAATATTTACCGATTTGGCAACAGACTTGCTTCAAAAGGCAGATATCTCTATTCCAAACACAGTACTAATATGGTAATACAATTACTTTGTGAACTCTGTGTGGCTTGCAAGTGGATGAGAAATGGTAGAAATTGACCTGGATGAAATCTGGAATTTCCTTTCTGGGGAGGGGGCTAACTTTTCAAACTTCTGTTTCATTCCATTTGTACATATAAAAATGAAGCTTTTCTTGGAACAGGTGTTTTTCTGTAGGTATTTTCAAACTAAAATACACTGACATACCTGACACTGAGCAACTCTGTTTTGGTTTGGTAGTGCACTTAATTTTAAATTCATTAGGTGCATAGATGTAAATTGATGCTGAGAACTGTAACTGAGAAGACTCAGGTCTCTGGATCTCATGAGCTCAGCTCTCACATGCTTCTGTGTGTGTTCTAAGCACTATGGTTCCATAACACATGGCACAGCTTGATAAGAGACATCACATAGCAAGACACACTGTCTTCCTGTGACCTTAAACCTCAGGTCTCCCAAAAAACAATGGACTGACATGGTGCTGAGGTTTAATAAATTGTTTCCATGCTTCAAAACTAAATGGACTTCTTTTATTATATGGACTAACTCCATTTATGTGTCAGTATGGAAAAGAAACATATTTTTTTTTGTGGGGGGAGGAGGGTACTAATTTTTTTTTGGCCATTCTGTGATCATTCTAATGTATGAGACATTAACTGTAGTGGAAAAGGGTACAGACATGTGTATATGTAATTAACTGCAGTGGAAAAGGGTACAGGCATTGTCATGGGGCCTTACAGGCAGGGTCTGTTATGGCCTGGCACTCTGATCATCTGCTCAGCATTGGCCATAACAAAAATCCTTTTCTCTTGCTTTTGACTTTGTCTTTAGCTACTCAGGATAACATTTTCCATATTACTTTTCTGGTCTGCCTTGGCATGAGTGAGTCAGAGGTCCTGTGGAAAAGATAGTATGCAAATTCTAGGCTATTATTTAGATGAATACTGTACCAAAATTTGGACAAAGGGCTAACTTTGCATAGCAACTTTAAGTTTGTCATTTCCTTACTTCCAAATGCTTCCAAGGACCATTAATGTTCATTTACTCTCATTTTTTTTCATGTCACTTTGTGATCAAATTGCTGGGTACAAAAGATCCATAGCATGCTGACTCATTAGTTATTTCAGCATCCCAGTCTTATCAGTCAATGACTTGCAATGTAATGCGTGCTTAAAATAGGAAGACAAATTACATTTAAAGTCAAAAAAAGTGGTGCTGGGCTTAATCCAAAATGAAAGGGGCCAAATTCTGGTTCTATTGCTGTCAGTAGAAATCTTGCCACTGGTTTCACCAGAGCCACTAAAAAGGCTCCTGTCTTCTGGGTATGAGCAGAAGTTGAAATCAAGGCTGAATTTCATAGCAGGGACTCAGCTAAAACCCAATTAGTTAAATTGCAATCAACTATACAACATTTGACTTTTTAAGTACAGAGCAACTTTGCAAACAGGCAGGTGCTGCCAAACCTTGCCACTGCAGGGCAAGTTCTTTATGGAGGATGACAGGTAACACAGGACAGCAGCTAACCTGCCAGTATGTGATCCTGTAATAACTTGGGGTTCTAATGACTTTGGAGATTCCCTGAACTTTACTACTGCGGTTAACTATGTTGTCAAAATCTCTTCCCTAGAATTACAAATGATAGGTTTGGTCATCTAGTCCAACCTCTACATCAAGCAGGACAGGCTAAACATAACATTAGACTTCAGAGTTACATGTGTAGCAGCATCCCTCCCTTTCCTCCACTGTTCTTTGCGATACGTTCTGTTTGGTAAACCATCTGTTTCTAAATTGTAAAGCTTGCAATGCATGGAGAGGCATGTACAAACATTACAGGCAAACACAGCATTTGTTGATCTGCACATTTCGGTTTGCAAACAAGTGTTCTAGCATTCAGGCTTAGATCACTGATCCATGCAGTTTGCTGTCATGCCTCCAGTCACGAGCAATTTCTTCTCCTAATGAAGTGGCTGGTGTATTGCAAAATATTACATCTGACAAATACCTTATTTTCTAATTGACAAAATTTCCTTCTTGCGTATCGTGCCTGACTTTTTAGTATTGGATTAAATTGCCCATGACTGTAGTTTATTTCTTGCTGACATGTTATATATCCATGACTGTGAGGTAAAATATTATTGTTAGTGATAGAAGAGACAAATTAAAATTGAAGAAATAAAGCAAGCAAACAAGACAACTATATAATCTAGTATTTGAAGGCTTGAAAAAATGAATCTAGCATTGTAGTGTAAAGTTAGTAGTTCTCTCAGGGTTCTAAATGGCCAACAACTTCGGCTGTGTTCTGTTTGCCCAATATCAGCTTAAATTTAAACACTCCATTTTAAGTCCTGTTAAAGTGGTTTAGAAAGTGTCTCACTTTAAATGCACAATCATGTGGTTTGCAGAATGTAGAAGTCATAGGGAAAGCCAGCATGTGAGATTGAGCTGATGATGGTTCCTTCCACCCATCCTAGATCCATCTAAAGTGGATCCACTTGACTGGATATAGGAAACATCTTTTAGCCACAAGTTGCTATCTAGAATGCACTCTCCACTGCACTCAACTCCACCTCTGATTTCTGGGATTGTATGTGAGAAAAATGATTCTTAAGACTTAACCAGTGTTGGTTAAGTAGGCTTGGATTGCTGAGGACTCTTCTCTCACTCCAGAAAGCTCATAGGTACACAAGGAGAAGACACTTCTACCTCGAGATAGAGGCTCAATAGACATGGACCGAACTGTTGCAGACTTGAGCGCTCTATTCAAGTTACTAAAACAAAGAAAATTTCTCTCATGGATCATGTTTTATTTTCACCTGTTCACTCATTTCTTCATGAAAATGTGGAAACTCATTTTCTGTCTGATTCAGCATCTGCTTATCTATTCAAAAGAGATGTCCATGCAAAGTCCCATCTGATGTGGTCAATGCAACCTTACAGTTTCCAAAGGGAATGGCACAAGAGGTAGCAATGGTTTGTCTCTGCTGCTGGAGTAAAGGGCTTCAGACAACAAAGGTGGAGAAATGAGGAGCTCCTTCCTCACTTCTTTCCTTTGGCCCAGTTTCATACCACACAGCTCTAGGCATTTGCATGAGATGTCTAAGATAGGAACCTCCTCAGCCTGTATTCCTTGTATGGTCAAAGAAGAGTGAAAAGGACTTCCAGAGGGTGCTTTGGATCTTAATTTGACTGCATGCCTGTCCCTGTTGCATATCATGGAGAAATGAGGAGCTCCTTCCTCACTTCTTTCCTTTGGCCCAGTTTCATACCACACAGCTCTAGGCATTTGCATGAGATGTCTAAGATAGGAACCTCCTCAGCCTGTATTCCTTGTATGGTCAAAGAAGAGTGAAAAGGACTTCCAGAGGGTGCTTTGGATCTTAATTTGACTGCATGCCTGTCCCTGTTGCATATCATGGGAGACTGTGCTTTGGATCTTAATTTGACTGCATGACTGTCCCTGTTGCATATTGTGGGAGCTTAGACTTGTCAATGTCCATTTCTTTTTGTCTATGACATTTTTGCAGCTCTCTATGTATATTTCTTAGGGCAGCATGTGGTCCTCTCATAAAGTCATAACTGCTTGCCCCACACAGCAGACATGGAAACTTGATCCCCACTGAAAGTCTGAGGTATTCTGCTACCTGCAAAAGTTGTCTTAGCTGATGACTTGCAGACAGATACTGGCAAAAAGAAAAATGCTGCAACCACAAGCATTACTCCACCACTGCTCTTTGGAAATTTTAGAAGAAGTGGGAGTCCAAAATTACCACCAGATGGTGCACCTATTTAGCAAGTGACAGAGACATGTTCCACAAGAAAGGGTAGCCACAGCCTCCAGCAACCCATCAAGTACCTTCCCCTGCTGTTTATTCTCAGTTGTGATATAAATTGAATGTGTTTGAAACATGGACCTGCTGGTCATACTATCCTGTTACATTTAATATGGAGTATGTTTTCAATCTTCGTGGTGGAAGCATTTCAACTGTCTGGCTAGGGACGTGAGGAAGTGGGGAAGAGTATAGCAAACCTATGAATGCATGCAAAGGGAGAAGAAAACAAAAAGAGATGGTCCCGGAGCAGGAAAAGTTGGTAGCAGTGAAGGGCAATGAGCAGGATACAAAATCTGAAGTGCACAGACCTTCTCAACTTCACTGTTTCAGTAAGATGAACTGGTCCTGGCTATCAAAGGTAGGTGCCTGTCAGTGTGTTTCTGAAAGATGGCCTTGAAGTCTAAGTCAGTACTTTGGAATATTGCCAATGCCACTATCTCAGGCAAGACCAAATGGGGTATTTTATTAACTGCACAGCAAAGGTGGTGAACTTACCTAAACAGGCAAGTGGGATTTCTTCTCTGACTGCTTCTCATTCCTAAGCACTTGGGGTGCTCCATACTCAGAGGATTAGCACAAGTCAATAAGCATACATTTTCTGCCATATTTCTGACAATGTTTCAAGACTATGTGATTCTTTCAACTAGATTTGATGGATATCAATATATTATAATGAGTAACATGAGTAGTTCTCTATTCCCATCCTATTCTACCTCTTGCTTAAAAGAAAATTCTAAAGTAATAAGTAGCCTCCAGGCAATCCTCTTTCATGAATATCGCAAAATTGATGCAGAAGAAAATACTGTGAATTTCTCATTCCTTTTCATAGGTGTATCTTTTACTGCTTTCTATTGTTTTGGTGTGTTTTAAATAATGCCAAAAATAGAATTTAGTATATTACTAGAGAATGACTAATTAGAAAGACTCTTCTTTTAATTACAGTTTGACCAGTAAAGAAAGGTTTGAACTGAAAATTTCCCGAGTGAAAACATTTGAATATTCTTTAACCTGAGAAGTGTTCATGCAGAGTGGATAAAATAATTTTTTGTTCTCCTTGTCCAAGCTGAGAGGAAGGTGTCACATCAAGAAACTCAAAACCATTCCCTTCCTCTCCTTTTTCACATATCTCCTTGTTCAATGTGAGAACTACCATTTTATGGGTAAAGCATGGATCAGGAGATAATGGACTTGGACTCTGTTCTCAGTTGTGCCTTTTCTTGTGACCTTGGGCAAGTAATTTCATACTTAGCTGTCTGGATACTAAAGATGGTTGATTTCAGTGAGAAATTTAAAGGTTTAATTAATGGAGACAACCTCCATTTAAACATTTGGGATGCATCCTCAAACAAAAATGGTTGCTGTGAAGGTCTTCTTATCCAAAGAGAAAGCAAAGGACAGAAATGTTGTGGAGGGATTTGGTCTTCTAGAAAGCAAGTCCAGGACTGAAAAAGACCACACTGAAAAATCTCAGTAGAAGAGGCCTGGTATGATTATAAGCTTAATTTGCATAAGAAGAAAGTTTGGAAACCTTGAGTAATTGTCCACAAAGAGCCTGAACTCAAATTTCACATAGAGAAAATACTGAACTAATCTTCAGCATTCACATGTAGTATAAAAGAGAGAATAAAGCCCACAGGGAGAGTAACTGCTGGTTACTTACTGTACTTTTGCTGTATGTGTGCTGTGATTCCTTGAGTAAATCTTCCTGTCTGAGACCCCTTTTTCTAGCTACTGGTGCACAGTGACATCTTGACACCAGCGATGAGGCCTGAACGCATTTTCCCTCTTTCTATTTCTCTCTTTCTCCTTTCTGTCTCTCATTTTCTTTCACTTCAGCAGTTCTGTAATGCTGAAACCAAGTCCTCTTCCCTTGTGTTTGCTTTTTCCTTGTCCATTGATCAACCATGTTGCTTTATTACAGACACTGTAGTATTAACTACAGTATAAACAGAAGCTCTGAGCAGGAGAGTTAGCTGGGATTTCCCTGCCCTCTTACACAACCAAAGGCTCTGCAGCACCCCTTTCTTGTTTATTTTCAGGGATTAGTGGCAGTATTCCACATACTGCTGACATAATGAGGCATAAGCTTCACTCAGAGAAGGCAAGACACTGATTTTTAAGAGACCCTGGACTACTGTGCTACTAGAGATGGGCATGGAAAGTCTGAAAGGTGGACCATGACATCATGTGATAGACAAAAACATTGCTTGGTACCATATAGCCTAATCCAAGACTTTTCACGTGAAACATTTGTTTTGTTTTGGTTTTAAGACATTGGCCTTTCTAACTGGTCTGTTTTAATTAGAGCTCAACCTGAACCACAAACGATAGATTTGAACTTTCCCAGAGTTCAGTGGTGTTCAGATCTGGCTTTTGGTTTGGCCCATCACAAAGACAGGGGTCAGCTCCAAAGTTCAGATCTGGAAACGAGCTGCTGCAAGGCAGGGGGCTGGAAAGGTTATTTAATGAGACCCATATATCACTTCAGTGGGAGATTTGCAATTGAGACACTTGCTAGTGGTTCTTAGAAGCACTTTTATGTAAGCAGCATCTCAAAGACTGGTATTAACACCGATCTATCTATCGAAACACTCCTGCATTTATACAACAGAAAGGGACTTGTTCTGTTCGTCCTTTCCTGGTCACAAAGTCTGGATCCTGGTCTGAAACTGGAGCACCTTAAAAATCTATAATTTTTTTCTTCTGATCTTTGTTTAAAACTCATCCTTCATTTCTAGGGTATAGTGTTTGAAAGAAATTGAAGCTCTTTGTGGGCAAGAAATTTGATCTTTTTATTCTCATAACATTTAGTTTTTTCAGCAGATAACTCCTAGGGCTGGCATCTGCCATTTGCCAGACTCTTGCAGGTGTGGATCAGGATTTCAGAGTGAGCTTGCTCAGTACCTGGCAAGACACAAACTTAACATGAATAATAAACAACAACCACTAGTCTACTAGGTAAGATAACCTGACCAGTAGGGATAGCTGGACAGGCTCAGATTAAATATTGATTCAGTGTCTTCCATGAGTCCTGAGAAGGTTCATATAATTCTTCCTTGTTTATGTGAATCTCGTCACTTCCCAACTCATGTCAGGACCAGAAACTCCAGAGCTGGAAAAAAAAGAGACTGCTCTTGTGATGCTTCCAGACTCATTTTGCAAACCAGAGAGGTTTGGACCAGAATCTAAACTTTGTGTATTTATCCAAAACCCTCTGAGCTCTTTACTCTTTTAAATCTCTTTCATATGTGTGATTTGTGTCTTGTTCCCTGAGGTTACAAACGTGGCTACCAGGCAAGGACCCTTTAAACACCAAGAAGTGTAGAAATCATTACTTGACCAAGCCTCTCCTCCCAGAAAGATGGTCAGGCAAGTTAAATGTATCAGGAAGGTGAATGTAGACACGCAAGACGTGTAAAAGAGCATTTGGAAAATATAATTCAAAAGCAATTCTCAAGCCAGCCCTTTCACCAGAAATTTGTTCTCTGCAGTCTCTGAGCTCTGAGGATGTCAGTGACTTAAAGGGTTACTGCCCAGCTGTTTGCCCTGTGCCTGGAAGATGTGATCTCTGCAGCAGAATTAGCAGGGCAGAACACGGGTGCATATCAACGATCTCCCAATCCAACCTCTCTGCTGCAGCCACCAAGGAAGGGCCATTTGGAGCTGGGCTGCAAGCTACAGACAATGAGGCTTAGTCCTTCTGCTTCCATGGAAAATATCAAGGGAGTGGTAACATCCTAAACAGCCACATCAAGACTCCTATTGCCTCACCTGACAAACGCTGCCTTGGCAAGAATGCACCAGAGGAACACATGGAAGTCTCCACACCTACAGGAAGCGTCACCAGTGACAGTGCTTAATAATGACTTGCTGGTCAAATGTGACATACTGAGTCAGTCCTCTAAGGTGTCCAGCCAGTCATGGGAAACCACTCCAGGAATTTACACGAGCCACAGATTTGTAGGACAGTCTTAATACAGAATTATCCTCCAGGAGACAATCCAACTCCAGTTCCCAGCAAACACAGCAAGAAACTCTCGCTACATTCCTGTGCAGAATTTTACAGAAAAAGGCAACATTCTGGTGTGCTATTTGATACAAATCATTTTTCTTTTCTTGTCAAACATAAAGGGTCTTTTTTCTATGTCTATACAGTTTTTTCAGAATGCCTTAAGGCCACCTCAAAGAGCAGCATCACCAGACAAGATGAAAGCATAACAATTTCTGTGCCTGGAAAGTGCTGTCCTAGGCACACAGGAGTTATTTCTCCATGACCAGTAGCCTGAAACACTTTTTAGAGCCCCCAGACTGGCTGTCACCATTTCCGAGTTTGGGCAGTACTTCCTCCACGTTCACTGCTATTACCACCAAATGGTGTGTAGATCAAGGTGTTTCTAGATGTCATTATTTCATAGCTATTTGACATAGTGCTCCTCTTGTATTGCTGTTGCAGTGAAAGCTACAACGTGATGGAGGTGTAGGATATTTCTCCGGACTTAGATTGGAAATCTAGCAAATAATTTAAATAAATATTGATTTACTGGATGCTGCCTAGACAAAGTAGTTGCCTACTGTACGTGATTCACTGTAGTAAAAGATACTGCTGCTCTTCATAAACCTTGTTTTACAAAAGTCATGACTGAGTAGAATTAGTACTTTATATATATAATCATGCTAATTCTGTACTTGACAGAATCAAGTTAAATGATACTCTGAAAAAACCCTAGAAAAATACATTAGAAAAAGTTATATTATGCTCAGTAAAATGTCTTATTTCTAATCAGTGAAACCAACAAAGTCATCTTCTGGCTTTTCATGTAAAGAAATCTTTTTTCCCCAGGCAGAATATTTTAGGGGTGGGCTCTCCTTTTCTAAAACCACCATATACCCTCAGCAATTACACTTAGATGAGTGCTGCCAGCATAGTTGGAAGGGCTTCCTGTGCAGGGAAATCTGACTTAACTCTCTGATGGGATAGGTTTAGGCTCTCTCCCTTTCTTTGCATTTTCTTTTTCCAGTTTTGGACATCCCCATGCAGCTTGATAGCTTTGGTAGCCTTGCTTTTTCAGTGTCTAACTCTGTCAATAAGGCTGGATTCCTGTGCTGACCACGTGGAAAATACTAGGTAGAAGAACATCTAAAACATCAGGCTTTAGAGCCAACAACCCACTGCAGATTTATCTCTAGGTGGCTAGCTCTTGCCTTATAGATGTAATTAATTTTGTATTTTATGAACATAGGTATCTAGTCTGAAAGCAGTACCTCAAACCTGCAAAATGTCCTGGGCTAGGCTTGCTTTGTATGTGTTTCCAAGAGGAGGTTTCTAGGATTATATATATTTTTTTTTTCAAACAATTGTGTTGGCTAACTTAAGAAGGGAGTATGAGAAAAAGCCTATGCTGACAAACAGAAGCTGCTAGCTCTTTGAGTTTTGAGATCCAGCTTGAAGTTCCACGTCTTACTAGTTAGTCAAGAAATGCCATCAGCTCCAAATGGGGATGTGAAAACATTTAGCACCTCACTGAAACAGAAGCAAATGCAACCTCAGCAAATCTTCTGGAAAGACACATCAATTAGCTACTTTTTCAAATTAAAAGTAGAGGAAGGATGTGGATCTAGTGCTATGCAGGTACAGCATGTGAAGAGGTGTGAGTGTGACTGTTAGGAGTGGAATCTAACAGCTGTGCCCTTCTCTGGCAGGCATGGTGATGCTGAGCATTGCTGTGTCCAGATCCCTCCATGGCCCTGGCAGTAGACAACCAGTTCCAATACTGTGCTAGAACAGTATGTGGAAGAGCAAAGAATTCCCAGGAGCTGCTGCCTCTCTCTGCGAGAGCTCCTGTCCCACCATACAGCTGCCTGAACATCCTCCCTGTCTCGAATTTGTATTTCACTTGTCAGTTGAGAAGGCTGCAGCTAAATTCCTTTGTGGCCTCCTCATAAAGAGAATTCAACAGTAGGACAATTTGTGCTCTTACAGGTACTTCTGGCCTATAAATGCCTTAACCTCCACGTGCCCCTGTGAAAGAGAGGTAATGGTATCTCTCTTCTTTTGCCCTCTTCAGCTGAAAGACACAGCTTCTTAAGGCAAGGGCTGCCTCTTGCAGAAAGACATTTGTGTCCAACACCAATTACAGCTGGGTATCACCTAGTGTATCTGTAACTCAATAATTTTGGCAAAGTGGCACTTGCCCACTGAGAGGCTCTGCACAATATATTGAGGTAACATTCATGATTTAATTAAAACACCTCAAGACATTCCAAAGCAAAGTTTGAAATTTCAGCTGCAACATACACAGACACTTGCACACACAGACACCTGCACGCACAGACACCCACCCATGGACACTCTGGCATGCCCAGGTATAGGAGCTTAGTGCTTACAATTACTCATAATTCAGTGAACCCTTTAAAAGGTGTTACTATTTAGCATTTTTCTACAGCAAAGCACAGGTGTGCACAGTGATTTATAAAAGAATATAGACATGACCACTGCCCTCAGGGATTTGTTACTTAAGTGACATAAGATAATACAGGAAGAGATGACTTCATGCAAATGGCAGTGCAGATTTATTTTTATAGAGGTGTTCTTCAAGAGTGTATTTCTGTCAGGCCACTGAGATGATTGAAGCAAATTAATTAAAATGCTGACCCAGAGAAGAGTCCACAGAGAAGGTCTGACTCTCTACAGCGATAGCTTCTTAGTTCCTGAGCACAGCAGAAGGGATGTTAGAGTGAAATTGGGTCCGTAGCAAAGTCAAATAAAATCACAGAATCATAGAATAATGTAGATTGGTAGGATCCTCTATCGGCAGCCAAGGAGAACATCCATTCTGAAATGATTCACTCACTGTAGGCTCAAGCCTCTACAATCCATGCATATGAAAATCTCAGTGATTAAAAGGGTTTGGTAGCAATCTGCCCTGCTTTTGTATCCTGCTAAATTGAGCATGAAGTTGACTTGAAAACAAATTTGCTTTAAAAATGTGGTAGTACTGTCTTCCATTTCCTTGTCAGGTTTAGGGTGGAGGTTTCTTTCCTGCTGGTTTTGTTTTTGGCTTTGTTTTTGCTGTTTTCTTTTTCAAAATTATTTGGTTTTGGTTTTGTATTTCTTATGATGTGGCAGGCATATTTTCTACTCCTTAAATCTGTGTGAACAATGTTTCACCTACTGAACACCACACAGGTACCTCAGAAACCTTTAACAGACCATACTAGAGTCCAAGAATACTATCAAGAGCCAACCTACAAAAAAAGAGAAGAAAAATATGTGCCCACATAGTTAGAGATTCCCTTCCCTTTTTCTTAAATATTACTTCTATTTTTCTCTGTGAAATGGCCTTTAAAAAAGAGGCTATAATACATGGGCAAATCCTACACATAAGAAGGTTTTAATAGGTTGAGGCAGTTGAATTATTAGATTAGAACAGAATAAGATAGAACATATAACACATCTGGCTCCTCATAGCCCTGTGTAATTTAAAGACATTGGCATACTTTAGGACCCAGTTTCTCTGAGATGCCTTCAGAATTCCATGCTTTCTGACAAGGGGTGCAAAGAACATTTTAAACCCCCAGTACACTGCAAGATGTCTCCAGCTGAGCTTTCACATATTGCGATATATCAACCCACTAGCCCTCACAGAAAAGGAAAAGCACCAAGCATTCAGCAGGGAATCATTGAGTCCCACAGTGGGACATCAGTAGGTCCAGAAGAGAACACAAGCTGGAGACGATCTCTCTGCTCCAGCTATTGCTTCCCACATGCTACTTTGATAGTATTAGCAGCAGCATTGTGAAAACACAGCCGGCTGTGACGCACACAGGCTTTTCTCAAAGGTACAGTGCATCTGGGAACTACCCCCTCATGCTTCTCAAGCCATGCTCTTGTGCACTCTTTAAATGAGTGCTCAGCACCATGTTCTGATTAAACTTTGGCAGGAAACAAGCAGTGGTGCTTTTGAACCAACACTTTATTTTCCCATTTTCTGTAAGAATGGGATACAGATAGTCTGTTATGGCTGAGACAGTAAGAAATATTTGCTATGAAAAATGTAGTTTTACAGCGGAGAGCCTCAAAATTTCACATTTCTCTGGGCACTTCTAAACATCCTTTCAAAGATCACAGCAAACCGATTAGCCTCACAGAAGCTGCCCCAGAAAACTTCACCAAGGGACATGTTGCCAAAAGACAGTCAAAAACACAACAGAATTATGCTCACTGGAACAGAAATGCTGACTATTGTTTAAGGTTGCCAGGAGTTAACTGAATATATTTAGAGGGTAAATTAAGGAAGAAAACCTCTGTAAATCATTGCAAGACTCATTACAGAAAACACTGTGGAAAGTACCACCAAGCCTTTAGAAAATAACCATGACATTTGAAAAAATGTTTGAAAAAATGTGAAAAGCCGAGGCAGCGTAAATAGCTCATTTTAACAGACATAATTCCAAAAGTATATAAACAGTGACAGTGAGGAGCTGCAAAAAGGCAAGTGTGAAATAATTCTGGCCAATTATAAAAGAATATTTGACAAACCCACAGGAGCAACAGAGAAAAATCCAGCTGACAGAGTGATTCTAGACTGATGGCCAAGACTCTGGCACCTCCAACCGTAAAAACTTAGTGGGAGTCTTGAGATGTAAAATGCTGAACAAAAGAAAAATCCATAAACCATTATGTCATACTAATACATTCTCAGCTTTGAAATCAGCAATGTTCTCTGTCCCAACCACGTGAAACTGAAAATAGACACCACAAGCAGTCTAGGAAGAAGCTGCTGAAATCACATGCAACTGCTGCTCTAGCTCTAGTCCAACTAAACAGACCTATCTTTGGTGAAATAAAATTCAACAAGACAATTTTAATTAGACTGTAGTAGAAAATAAGGGGTTTAGGAAGGAAAAGGGAAATGAATAAATACTCTAAAGAGAACAGTACGCAAGATGGCCACCAGCAGACTCCATCGGATTTGACCAGAAAGTCCTGCCAAAGTAAGAGATATTCAGCCTGCACCAGGTTCATTGTCCAGGAGTACTGAGCACAAGTGCTGCAAGAAGAACCTCATGACCATGGGTGGCTATATCTGTTTTTTGACAACAGACTACACAGAAATCAATAATTTATTATTTTGTCAGAGAGCGGGAGATATAAAATAAAAGCTGACCCACTACTTGGTGGAGTGGACCCCTAAGGAGAGTGTAAACCAAGGATAATGTCAAGAAGGCCAAGCACTTGCTTCAGCCTTCACTAAAAAGGTCAATGGTGAACAGATGGTCACAGAACTAATACTGTCAACAGAAGAATGACATGGCAGCATTAGACAGAAGGTAGTACTTGTCCAGGTAGAATGATTTCTGGTTAGCTGTCCATCACCTCACAATACTTACTGAAGCCAGTATACAGCTGACAGTCCTGAGAGCCATTAGTGCTGAAAACTTGTGGAGAACTCTAATAGGGAAGAATTGAAAAGACAAATGCATTGCCTTTATATATATAAAAAAGAAGAAAAGGAAAAAAAAAAGAAAAGGAAAAAAAGAAAGGAATTACAGGACCAATCAGTTTAACTTCAGTAAATGAAAAAATATGGGAACAAAATCCCATTTGTAAGCTCATAACTAAGAACAAGGAGATGAGTAACAGTCAACAAGGATCTGTCAAGAAGAAATCTTGTTAAACCATTCTAATTTCCTTCTTTTGCCACCCAGGGCCTGAGAGGCAGAGAAGAATCAGTTTATACCATATAACTTGGACTTAAGGGAAGCTTTATATGACATTCTCATAAGAAAACTAAGAACATGCCAAATGGGTACAGACCATCTGGAAATCATACGAGGATTGTAGTTATCAAGGTGGAAGGATGTGTTGAATAAGTTTCCTTGTGATCTCTGCTGAATACTATATCAGTCAGCATTATACTCTTGGCCTGACCAAGATGTGCACATTGAATTTACGAATTGTGTCAGTTTGGGAAGGACTGCAAGGAAGTTGAAGAAAGTTTGGTTCAAAATTGAAAATGATCATGGAGTAAAGACCTGGAAAAGAAGAAAAAAGAACTAAAGAAAAGAAAGAGGAGTCAAATCAGAAATGCAAATGCAAAGATCTGTATGTGGGAATAATCGGCTGCACAAATGCAAGATGGGAAACATCTGGTGCGACAGCAGCTGCACAGAAGATGACTGCACACTGAGTAAGAGTCAAAAGTGTCCTGCTGCTGTGAAAACACCATGCTGGCATGAGTAAACAGGAGTGTAGCATAGAAGATGTATGAAGTGCTCCTTCTGCTCTAACCCCAAGGAGGCAAGACCTCAGCTGGAGCACCCTGTCATGTCTCCAGCACCACACCACAACACAGGCCAGGCAGTTGGGAGAGCAGGGGGAATGAGCAGAGCTCTTGGAAGTGCTGTGCAAGGACTGATGATGGAACACATCTAGGAAGGGGTGGAAGTCTTTGTATATTTAAAGGCTGATGCTAGAAGGAGGGACTAATAGGTTCTTAGAGAAAGAAAGTGTGGATTTGCATTCAGGAAAACAGTTTCAGGTTAATATTAGCAAAATATATGCCAGTAGGTGCTCTGAGGTACTGGAATAGACCATGGAACCTCCTCTACTGAAGATATTTTAGAACAGGATAAATAGAAGCTGTTGTGAAGAACACCTTTATTATTAGCCTGAGTTAGGGTTGATGGTCAGAGTAGAGACCCTCCTGAGTTTCCTGCTAGCCCTGCTTTGCTGCAGCATTTTTTCTCCTCGTACAAACTGATTTCAGTGGTCTGTTGTTCTGACATGCAGCCCTGGGTACAGAAAGACAGAGGGACAGAGAAATTAAATTAATCCCTGCTTCTATAAACCATGAAGCTCAAAACTAATTACACTGAAAATGCAAATAGAGAGAGGATCTGCTCCAGACAGTGAGAAAACTCTCACTGACTAGTATTGCCCTTGGATTGAGTCCAAAGAGAAGAGCCTGCAGTATTTTCCTTGGGAATTGCTAATGAGTATGTTGAATAAAATACAAAATTACAAAGGAAATAAACTTGTCTATAAAAGTCTTCATCCAACACTACTTAGGGTAAGTTTTTAGTTTACTCTTCTAGATGTATCTATTGTCTTTTGCTATAAAAAATTACTCAATGTGTCCTCAGTTTTCACTCACAAAAATGACTTGTTGAAAAGGGTAGATTTGGCAAAAAAATTAAACTTCTGCTGTGGTTCATTTCTTCTTCCCACTGACCTATATTGTATTGTGTCATATAATCAATCTGGTGCCTTGTGGAAGTGCATGAGGAATTTGTTTTGTTTAACAGCAGCATGTAGTACTTTTTTCTATCATTGCTGATCCAAGATTTAGGAAGTTACTGGCCAAACAGTGTATATTCTACAGTGTAATATTTCGAGTTAAATTACAGTTCTAGTAGCTGATGTTCAGTGGCAGCCTTATTCATCTAGTTGCTGACATGAGTCATTTCAGGATGATGTATGCAATAGACATATTCTCATCTAGTTACTCAGAAAAATAGATGTCTTGCATTTAACTATGGAACAGTTAAATCCTTAACTCTGCACTCACAGCTGAATGATCGAATGTCTACTTTGCATATATGATTCTCAGCTGATTGTGGTTACAGGCTGAAAATACTCTGCTGTATCTATGCTTGTTTGAGTGTAGCAATCTACAGCAATTACAAAACTTGTATAATTTCCACATCAGACCATTTTAAGTTTAGTGCTCAGTTAGCAGTCAAAAACTAAGTTAGAAATGACGTCTAAATGAGGGGTAAAATATAAGCTACTCCATAATTCCAACAACAGATATATAGGCTCCCCCTACCCTATCTTCCAGAAGTCACTGACTTAAGGAATCATCTGTCTGTCTGAGCAGCAACTATCTGCACTGCTGGGTATTAGAGCACTTTTGAAATACAGCCCTCTATTAGAATGCAAATGGGCTTTGGAAAATGGCAGTAACTCAGGTCAGCAGACCACGGGCAAGACTTCTCTGATGGCCTGGCAAATTGCTAGAAGTGGCCTTCAGCACCTTCACCAAAAACAAAAGGCTTAATTTCAATTATTACTGGTGTTCATCTCCCATTGGAGTCAGTTGATCAGACAGTTATCAGATCAGACAGTTATTAGATCATGTTACTCATGAAAATATTGCTTCTATGTTTTGGGAATTAAATTGGAGCTGTCATCTTTGACACCATAGCAGGCACATCTGACAGAGAAATGGATGTTTCCAAGGGTTGCAGTAAATGCCAAGGCAGTGTCTTTTTCACCAAAATAAAAATCTCGACAGGTTTACTCTGGTCTATGTGACAGAAAACTTTGGGAAGTCAAACAAGAATTTTTCTTCTGAAACACAGATACTGAGCATATACAGTGTGAAATAGCTAGATAACCAGGATATTCACTGGAAAAACAAAAATCTAGCCCAAAAATTTGGTCAAATCCCAAATCTGTTGCTATTTATGTCTAATTTCATGATCATTTCTGGAAAGACTTGCCTCTGTTTTATTGCAGAACTAGAATATTTTTGAAATCTCAGAGAATTCCATAAAATGAGATTATTGTTCTCCATTCAGGTATCACGGCAATTGTTACTTAAATATTTTTAGCTGCCTAACAAAGACTTGCTTAGAACTGATTCCAAGTGATGACATGCTAATGGAAAGCTTTGTGTACAACAGACAATTATCTGAGCACAGAGGTTCCCCTCCCTCCCCCATCAGCAGTTTCTGATAGACTCTACTGATCCTAGGACTTTAGTGAACTGCTGAGGTAATGCTTACACTGAAGTTCAAGTGAAGTTTTAGAACATCCTCTAGTTAAAAAAATACTAACGCCCCAAAACTTAATTCTCAGCAGGACAATTTAGCTTGCTAAAGAAATCTGGTTTTCAAGCCAGATCTTATTTCTGAGTCCTTTTTATTTTAGAGCTGCATTGAAACAGGAGAGTCATCTCTTCAGAGAGTCAGTGTGGCTTCCATTTGATATAATCCCATGACTTGAGATAATTCAATCACTGCTATAGCTCTCAAGCAGGTGAAGGAGAGATGTTTTCCCCTATTCCTGAATGTAATTGGGTGTATAATGGGAATGAGGGGAAAAGAAAGGAAAATAAAGACAGGATATTCTTTGGTTTTACAAAACTGATCAAGAGAAGCACTGTGTGAAAACTCAGGGACAGGTCACAGACACAGTGGGCATAATAAAAATGTCTTACCATCTGCTCTGGATACATGTGGAATATATCAAGCTTAAACACACATCAGCAACCTGTCTCTAGCTAATCTCTGAGTGAATCTACCAAACAGTAGGGCACAGCTACGATGTTCCCTTACAGCACTATGTTTCTGCTTGTTCATAAGCATTTCTATATGTGTTTCAAAGGTGTCTAAACCAAAACTTTCCCTGGATCTGATTTTGTGTTCTTGTTTACCCTCACCCTGAAGAAAAGGAAAAGGTACCTATACACGTATCTTCTATTACATCTCATATTTCCAGTATTTCCATTTATAGATTAAGAATAGATTTTCATTTAAAGAAAATGAAGAAAGAAATCCTGCAAGTCAATAGGACAGTTTAAAACGTGGGTTCCAGGTTTGACTTCAGCTGGCGAGTGAAGAGGAGAGGCGTGAATATAGATACACATTTATAGAGATCACACTAGGAACCAGAACAGTGATTCCCAAACTTTTTTGGATTGCTATCAACCCTCAGAATTTCTTATGGACCACCAGGCATCGTTATCATCAAACTTTTAATTGAAAACACTATGAAAAACAGTGTTTAATATGGCTCTGTGGATTAGCTGCAAACCCTTTACCGTGGCCTCCTGGACCACCAATGTTCTGTGGACCATGGTTTGGGAACCACTGAACCAGACTACACACATCGTACACCCCGACAAAACACTTCTGTGTCTGAAAGCAGAGTCAGTCCTGCAATTATGTGATGTGCTCAAATAATACACAAGTCAGTTGAACCTTCTTGATAGCTGAAGAACACAGAACTCTTCTGTTTTTCTCTCACCTAAAGTTTCTTTTTTATTACTTTGGAGAAACAAGTTAATGGTGCCAAAACCCAGTTTCTGGTTGTTTCTTCTAGGATCTACCTCATATCTGGCAGTGGTGTCGTCTTTCAGGAAGGTATCTATGAAAATCAGAAATGTAAAGCATAAAACCCCCCCACTGTGCACTGGTCATCCCAGAATAGTTGTGATATCTATGAATTCTAAAATTAAAATATTAAAAATAGCTTCTAAGGTTTGGGTTTGGGTTTTTTTCTCCTCTGGAAAATTTGTTCCTTTTTTTTCCCTTCCCAAATCCATCAATGATGTTAAAGATCTGTGTGTGGTCGTTAAAACATTTCAGCAACTTTCTGCAAATTCTTTGCCGTTGTTCTTTGGCTGCAGGGTTACAAGGTTGTGTGTTTATCACCCGAGAAACACACAGAGGAAAATGATGCTAGTGCTGAGGAGGCAACTTGTGAGGAAGAGTTATAAATAAGAGCAGCAAAACACCAAGGGCCATGATCCAGCCCTACATGAAGTCAGTGACAGAGTGTGGTCTCATGTGAGAGCAGGGATAGGCTGTATGATTCTGCCTGGGTGTCTTCTTGCACCCCACAGGCAACTCAGCCAACCAGGAAAGAAAGGGACCTTGTTTACCTCTCTTTATATATTCATTATCAACAGGAACTGGGAATGAAGAACCTTGGCAAGTAGTGGCATCATAGGAAAAAGAAGAACTTCTTTCTAAAATTTTTTTTTAATATAACTGTGCTTCTATAACAGTATCTCACCTGTTTTGGAGAGGCAATAGTGCTGCCACAGCCCATGCCTCTTGTATGCTCAATAGTCATGGTAATGAAGAGGTTTGAGTCAGAGTGGGAGCAGAAAAGAGTCATTACAGCAAACTTAACGCACAGGAGAAGTCAGCAAGGGAAAGGGGTAGCCTCTACTTCACCTTGAAAGAAAATGGAACCTACCCAGCTCTTGTCTCTGCAGGCCTCTCTTGCAATACTTTACACTCAGCATCACTAATGGATGCTACTGGAGCATTTATAAAGTTGGATTAATAATATTTCTCATATGTGTCCTGTTACTTTTTTTGTTGTCTGAACACTTTTCTTTTTCCATGCAGTGTCAATCCTTAGTGGTCACTATTGTTTTCTGGTGAGCATTGCCCCTAATGTCCTTATTATTCACTTGAAATAGATAAAGTTCAGCCTGCAAACCTGACTAGACAGTGTAAAGACAAATCTTGTGACCTCACCTCACCACTGTCCAGAGTCATTGCCAAATTTCCCTCTGGTGAAGGGGGCTAGGTGGGACTATCACATGGCTGCATACCTGGGGTAATATGCCCCAGTTGAGCCAAGCATTTTAAAGATGTAAGAATGAGAAAGACACACTGAGTAGTAATTCCCTCCTCTCACTGCTGCCTGACACCCTTGCTGAGGCTAATGTGTGTATTTTCTTTAGTAGGTAAGTGCTGCCTTTCTGCCAACCCATCAGCTTTTGGCTTCTCTCCACAGGAAGCAGGGAAGCTGCGTTCACCTATGCCATTACTGCTGCCGGGGTTGCACACGCTGTCACGGCCGCCTGCAGCCAGGGCAACCTCAGCAATTGTGGCTGTGACCGAGAGAAACAGGGCTACTACAACCAGGAGGAGGGCTGGAAGTGGGGAGGCTGCTCTGCGGATATCAGATACGGCATTGAGTTCTCCCGGAGGTTTGTTGATGCCCGAGAAATCAAAAAGAATGCACGGAGGCTGATGAACTTGCACAACAATGAGGCTGGAAGAAAGGTATTCCAGAAAGGATGAGGGATGGGGGTCTGTGTGTGCTGGAGGATGGGGGGAGGCTGGCTTGGTGGCAAGAGGCATTCCCTGAGAATTGACCCCTCTCTCTGCTGTTTTACTGCACCCACATCAAATCACCCAGTGGCATCTAATGCTTACATTTTGTTGTTTTACTGCACCCACATCAAATCACCCAATGGCATCTAACACTTACATTTTGCTAGTTTCTTTTTATTCAGAGCTGTCCATGTATTATAGAAGCTCCTCTAAACCTGTCTGCTTCCTAAGCCTTCTTTCCAGTCCCCTTGATAACAGAGAGGACCTTGCTGCAGGTGTTTGACATAATGATAAATCGTTGCTTTTCATCTCGTTTGCAAAAATCTAGCAAGGGTTGTTGGGGCTTTTGAGAGGGCAGGACTGAGTGTGTGCATTGCTCAACTCCCACAGCACTTGTGGCTATTTATTCCAGCCAAATCCAGAACACAAATTTGACCCCAGCTCTAATGAAATACACATAGCAGTTTACAATTCACTTCTTAGCAAATAAACAACTGCCCCTTTGTCACTGGTGGGCTACAAATGGTTGCATAAGTGTCACTCTGGAAGAAGAAACAGGTTCATGTCTACAACCATGGCTGAGTTGCTTGCCATGGAAAAATTAAACATCATGGAGCTACAATGATTTATATCCATTGAATAACAATCCTCACAGCTCTTAAAGCTTTCCCTTTAAATAGCATAATAAGATTTCTGCATAATATGTCCCTATGTTAGGAGAGATTTTACTATACCCTTCAAAGAGCTTTCCCTCAGGAAAAACCCTCCAGCGTTGCAGAAGAATCCAGTATACCAAAATACCGATCCAATATAATCCTTCACCTACAGCTCCCAAAGTTAGACGGAAATTTTGTCTTCTAAAACAGTGTGTGCTTTCAGTTCTGCACTGAGCACTGGGCAGAGACGGTTGAGTTGCGGGTGATGGAAACAGTGCAATTATCTTACCATCTGGATTTTGCTTAGTAACACTCAGTTGCAGTTGACTGTACACTGAAACTGAAGGTGCTGTATGGGCAGTTGTTCATCGGGATGAAAATACTATATACATTCCACGTGGTGAGAGAGGTATAATCTCTAGTGTAGAGACAGGATCGCTACTTCAATGACAGTTGACATTGAAGTCTCCAGATGTGTAGGTGACAGTTGACTGAAGAGCCAGACAGAAAAGCAGCCTTAAGAGGAACACAATCTCTTCTTCCAAAACTTTCTGCCATGGCTGTAAAAGCACCTCATAGAGCAGTTGACCATCAGCTGTGAAGACCAGCTCCAGGTCTGACCAATTCTCTTAGGTGTTTCACTTCAATGTCATGCATTGTGCTTGGAGGCAAAAGAAGATGGAAGCCAAATCTAAACTTACAATGGAGTATGTTACTGCTAGATGCATTATCATGCCTGCTTAAACCCACACCCTCTGTGATGTGCCCTGTACCACCCCAACAGAGATCCTGATGCACGTTCTGCTTGGGATATGCTGCATGTTCATCCCATCATAAAAGGCAAACAGTTTGGTCAAACATGATTTTCCATGCAGACTACTGATCTCTTTCTTGTCTTCCACATGCTTAGAGATGACATCCAGGATGATCAGTTCCATTACATTCCAGGGAATGGACCTGACTGGCCTGTAGTTCCCTGGGTCCTCTGTCTTGTCCTTTTTGAAGACTGGGGTGACATTTCTTTCTTCCAGCGCTCAGACACCTCTCTTGTTCTCCTTGACCTTTCAAAAGTGATTGAGAGTGGGCTAACAATTATGTCTTGCCAGTTCCCTCAGCAGTAGTGGATGCATCCCATCAGGGTCCATGGGGGTAGGGACTAGATGATCTATAAGGTCCATTCCAACCCTTAAATTCTATGATTCTATGGGCTTATGGATGACAAGTTTGACTAAATGGTCTCTACCCCAGCCCTTCTTAACCACAGGGAAGTCTTCTTTTCTCCAGACCTTCTTCCTGGTCTCCTGGGTCAGGGATTTCTGAGATCTAAACTTGGAAGTGAAGACTGAAGCAAAGAAGACGTTTAGTATATATGCCTTCTCTGCAGCCACTCTGTCAGAGGTCTCCCATTCAGTAGCAGGTCCATATATTTTTCCTAGTATTCCTTTGTAATGGATATATTTGAAGAAGCCCTTCTTGAGTCTGGGACTGAAATGCTCGGCACAACACCCTGATAAAGTACCTCCTTGGAAAAAAAAAGATGATATTTAGACTTTTCAGGGTATTTCTGATGACTGTGGACTGAATGAATTCCCTAATTGCCCCACATTGCTTCCCCTAATGGCTCTGCATTTCACTTCTAGGAATTGTTTTGGCTAATGGCAAACTTGTGAAGTCTCTGATAAATTTGTAACGAATAGCACCAGTGACAAAATCATAAACTTGCCATTGATGCCATTTGGAAGAAATAAATTCTTGGGGATTCCTGGTGACATGATATGCTACTGATGGAAGATTTATGCTTTGTGGCAAAATAGCTGCATGCTGTGTAAAAGAGCAAAGTAACCAACTTCCCCCTCAGTTTTTAAATGTCCTCTATGATTCAGGATGGAAAGTACAAGTGTGGTAAATGAAAACAAGCCCCCAAAGGAGGACTAGTGTAAGTCTAGCACAAATGTTACTGAAAGAATAGCTTGTTGCAAATCTGACTGATTACAGAGAGATCTGTGGGCAAAACTTTGATAGAGTAATGAAAAATTAAATACCAACAAAACCAAATCAGCTTTGATGCTGTTTTATGAGACAGCTTTCTGCCATGTATTTTTAGTAACAAGTATCTTTATTCTGGAATAAATGAACTTAGAAAGAGTAACATCTGGGAATACACACCATTAATCTTCACTTTTTGTTGAAAGCTTCAAAACAATGACTGTCTCTCACAGGGAATCTCCTTTATAAAAATGGGGGTTTCTGTTTGTTTGTTTTTAAGGGGCGAGTTAAAAGAACAAGCTGACAAATTGCTAGCAGATCATAGCTTTTACCAAAAAGAAGAAAAGAAATGTTTCTAACAGTTTATCAATCAGTTAGGCTCTTATGCTAGACAATGACTGTGGTTATGTGGAGAACAAGCTGGCCTACTCCTTTCCCTTCCAGAAACACACCCATCACACTGACTGCCAGCAACTCGGCCTGATACCCTTCCAGTATTTATTCCCTTGTAATGGCAAGGGGTTTTTTTCTTGTTGTTTCTTTGGGATGCCTGGAAGATGACAGCAGCTTACAGTTAGGCTCTTATGCTAGACAATGACTGTGGTTATGTGGAGAACAAGCTGGCCTACTCCTTTCCCTTCCAGAAACACACCCATCACACTGACTGCCAGCAACTCGGCCTGATACCCTTCCAGTATTTATTCCCTTGTAATGGCAAGGGGTTTTTTTCTTGTTGTTTCTTTGGGATGCCTGGAAGATGACAGCAGCTTATTTTAACATTTGATAAGAGTGTATGGGAAAAAACCAAATAATTCAGACTCTTTTCAGAAGAGATTATTCAATTACTTGGGACAACATTTCCATCTAAGCCATGGCTTGTTCTCACAGTTTCTGGCGCCACAGGACTGTGGTACTGGGAAGGGTTTTTTGCTGACATGCTTTGGCTGTAGAACAGCTAATGAGGTGATTTGTTGGTCACCACTCATTATATAAATATATATACATACACATACACACTGCATAAATAGTGTGTGCACATAACTATGGATATTTACACGTTTATATGCATTGTGTGTGCATAAAATATGTAAGATAGTGCTAGCTCCCTTCACCTCACACAAAGCATTTGGATTAGTCAACTCACTCCTGCAGGCTGCAGAGCATGTCCTAATATGCTGCAGGCTGCTCTCACTGTCACCTGGCAGGACAAAGGATCAGAAGCAATGCCCAGAAAAAGACTCTGCATGAAATGCTCCCAAGTCACAGTGGAGGTTGAATCTCAGTTGCAAAAGTGAAAGCCAACTCATTTTTTGCTCTTATAACCCTAAAGTATTTTTAAAAATGTGACTTTGTTTCCTAAGTCATTTCAGCCATTTAAAGAATGTGGATTTCCAGGTTTTACAGCCTCGAGTCCATCATTTGCTGAAAGTTTCTTTCTCTAAAGGAGACAAATTATTTCACTGCTCATCCCTCATGATAACACTCATGAAAGAAAAGCTTTCCATACTTGTGTTTCATGCCATACTTTCCAGTTTCCCACTTAAACTGATTTGCAGACAGATATAACTCTAATTTCAAAACGTTTGGTGTTACAGCTTGGGTGGGTTAGATGGATAACTAAGGCTTATCCATATGTCCTGAATATGCAAACTTTGGCTCAAAATCTCATGAGGATACGTCTCCTGCTTCCAGTTGGGCTGGATTTACTAGCCTATTTTTTTCTTCCAGAAACACACCCTTAACATTGACTGCCAGAAGCTACATCTGGTCCTATCCTACTTTTTGAACAGTTTGCTTTAAAATTAGAGGGGGGAATAGCCAAATATTTTAGGACTTGCTAAATGATTTTATTCTAGAAATGTGCATGCCCATGCATACCACACAATACATGCAAGACAGATATCACTCATCTAATAAAATATCACTGTACACTCTCAAACCTGACATGTCTATACTGCCTGACAGAATAAAACTACAAATGAAAACTACTAATGAAATACAAATGAAATATTTTTAACCCTTTCAGGTGATATTTAAAATTTTATCTTCAAGTTTTATAACAAATTCCACAGAAAAGAGAGTGAAATACAGCAATGACACTTGATTTGGGGATGATTGGGAGGGTGCTTTTGAAGATTATTGCTTTTTGCAACATCTTACTGTAAAAATAAAATTCAGAAAGTTTTAATCAATTGCAGTATTTTATTGCTCAAACATAGCAGCTATTTTCTTCTAGAAGGCAGGGAAAAGACACTGATGGATTAGGCTACAGTTCATCCTCATAATAGTAGGGACTTCCATCTGAAGGGCAGAAGGTCCCAAAATCCCAGGCTTATTCTCCTGTTAGCCAAAAGGAGAACTTGGGCAAAGAGCACAGTGGGATTTCTTCGGGGTTTTTTTAATGCGTTAAGTGGGGACACTATGGAAGAGGATGTCTTACCTAGGGAGTCAGGTGGAGGGCAAGAGGAGGTGAATTGGCAGCTCACGTGGTCCTCAGCCCTGCTGAGCTCTGTCCAGTGCCAGGGAAAAAACATCTTATGCATGGTTGGATACTCACCTGCTGCAAAGTGGACGGTCCCTGCTCCCATCGAACTAAACAATAAGAAAAATAGGGATGTGACAAAAGGAGAAGTAAACACAGTAATTCAGTTCCTCATCTCCTATCCCACAGAGTGTAAATACTGTTCTGATGCTTGATGGAACAGCTTCACAGAGGAGCAGAAAGAAAAATATGCAGCTGAAGCACCCTTCTGGCTCCATGTCTTCTCTTCACAGGGCTGGGCACAATCTGAGGAGACATGGCATTAACTGCTCAATTTTGGGCTCTGAGATCTGCTATTAACAAAGGACATTTGTATTAGAGGAGTAGCATTACACCCTACTAATGTTAGTTACACGCCTGGCTATCCAAGTTACAAAAACCAAACCCAAACAAACCCAACTTGGATTCCCAGATGAGTCCATGAGATCAGTATTTTGTTAGCAGTGGTGGACCCTAGGCTGCACTGAGACTTTTGTTAGCCAGTGCCTACATATCATTGCCAAACCGTTGGCTCTCGTGACTGCAGCTGCATGAGTATCAAAGGAGTGGTGACATCTTGTGACCAGCATCTGTCTCTTTTGGTAGTTATTATCCAAAACAAGAGTTGATCTCTTGCATATTTGATGGGGAAAAACCCCTAAAGTATTCTATTTCTTTTTGATACTGCAGTCAAAAAGTAATATGGATTTTGTTATATTCAACATCTGGTCCAAAAATGTGCATTTCCATTAAGGAAAACACAAACCAGAAAAGGCAAGCCAAAACACACACACACAAAATGTTACTATTGTTTTTACATACTTGATCCAGATAGGATTTTTAATATGTACAGAAACTGTATCTGATGTTATGCAGTTGGGTCTAGATATGGAACTTGAAAAAAATAATTTCTTCTCATGCATATAATTTTGTTTTATTTTGGTCATTGCATGTCTTTTTCTACTTAACTGGCAGTGGACAGCCCTCAAATTGCATTTTCAGTGTCAGACTTCTATAGGTATAAAAAGATGTGGGATAAGAAATCTTTAATGTTTTATTTCGCAATTCATTTAACAAAGTAGCAGTAGTTAGAAAATTTTACTTGGCAAGATCATACTGGGATGGGAGTGGGCCTGTATGTATGTGGAAAAGGGACCTAAGGAATGTTCCTACGATTAGTCTGAGGCAGCACAGCCCAACGATGGGAATTTGCTCTCGAAGGTAGATCCTGCTTTAAACCACTCAAGATTAGATACGAGGCACTGACATATGACAAATGTAACTGCTGAGAGAGTGGGTCATATGAGCTAATGATTTTCAATCTTTAATCAGGCACCTAGCTTGGTGTAGGGTATTAGATTTGAGTAAATAAGTACCTTTAAGGCTCAGGGTCAAAGCTTTGATGGGAATTTTTGCTAAGGAAAGCTGAGTTGGAGGGACATTTAGGAAGCAAAATGTTAGTCACTCTTCATTCAGAGCATTGAGAAAACAGGGTCAGATCCAGCCACCTTTGCCAGGTCCTGTGGCACCCAGCTGGCAAGTGGGAAGCTGCTTGAGATACCATGCAGACAGATATACCTCTGGGAAAGCTGGAGCATGCTGGCTTGTCAGCAAAGAGGAACACTCTGCAGCATCTGGATAGAAAGAGGGGGAAAATATGTTGCTTAGAATCTGCTTAGTTTGAGCCTTGTATTCCCTGACCTCCAAGTTTTTGGGCACAATTTTATACCCACAGCTGACTGTGGGCACACAAATTATAGCATTCAGGAATTTAACTACCTGATGATTGGGCCTGCGCTCAGTGTTGTAACCCCAAGCATTCCACATTCATGAGAGAAGCCTCCAAAAAATAAAAAAAACCTGCAAGATTGGTTACAGGAGCCTGAATTAATACTTTTTGAAACTTCTGCTTTTTTTTAGAGCCTGCAGGGCTTGCATTTGCAAGTTCTTCTACCATCACAAACAGTGGGAACTTTTGAAAAAGTACAGCAGTGAAATCAGGTTTCTGCTCAGGTCCATGAAACTGGACCTTCAGAGAGATAATGACAAAAAAAAGAAATCAAGACAGGATAAAGTTGCTGGAGATTGTACTACAGAGGGTGCCAGGTAGTCTCTATATATAATACTTATAATGTATATAATCATGTATATAAATGGCAGCATCTCAACCAAATATGCACACAGGCAAACATACAGTATATATACACACAGACATCCATATATAAATATACATTTACAAAGATTTCACCTAGGACTCCAGAATGGATGATATCTGTCTTCCAGGAACAATGACACTTTCTAGTGTGTCAGGGAAGCACATCAGTGGCAAAGACAGAGACTCCCTGGAACAGTGCCCAGAGTGTTGAGCCCACACAAGGATAAGGAGCCTCACAAACTTCACCTCCTCCCACTCTCTACGTTACTGGCTTGGTGTTTTCAACCAAAATACAGACATCAGAAACACATGTAGAGCATGACAAAACGTGTATACTTCACCAAGGTTTACTGCCCAGGGAGTATGACTCAGGGGTGACAGATCCCATGGGCAATGCTTTCCTGGAAGTCCTCAGACCTTAGTGTTCTTTGGTGAAGGTATAGGGAAGGTAGGCTCCATCCACATTTTGTCATGGATTTTGCTGCAGTTCTTGTAGCTGCAACTGCGTGTTGACCAGTGGTTGAGAAAGCTGTAGAAACAGGCTGGTTTCAAAAAATCCCATCATATTTCAGCAATATCAAGAACAGCTTCTAAGCACTTTTATACATATCTACACACACATCAAAATACCAATAGGCTACTTGTTACCACATCTGTGGAACAGGATTGAAATCTTGTTCAGGGGTCTTTGAACAATCATGTCCTTCAGCACAGGCCTGAAATGGACACAGAGGAGGCCCTGGAGATCCTTGAAAGACCTTGGAGTATATCATAATGCATTCCTCTATTCACTGCCATTGAAATGCTGCTGCTGCAGCAGAATGTGGCAAGTTTCCTCTTTTTTTGAGGTAGGGAAGACAGGAAGATGTGTCAGGGCATTCCAGTGTCCACAAAAACAAGCTCATCACAGCCTTGCTAATTTTCTTTTTCAGAGTATTTGTAGCTATAGGAATTTCTTCCCTAACCCAGTAAACCTTCCTGGAAAACACCTTTTCTTCCTCTGATAGGCTTACTTGACCCTGACCTGGGAAAAGCCCATGGTTCCAGATGGTCTAAGGTATGAGAAGACTGACGGGAGACATCATAGCAGCCTAAAACTCCTACATAAGGGGCAGGCACCAATCTCTGCTCTCTGGTGACAAGTGACAGGACCCAAGGGAATGGCTTAAAGCTGTGTCAGGGGAGGTTTAGGTTAGATATTAGGAAAATGTCCTTCACCCAGAGGGTGTTTGAGCCCTGGAACAGCTCCCAGGGCAGTGGTCATGGCCTCAAGCCTGACAGAGTTCAAGAAGCATTTGGACAACACTCTCAGGCACATGGTGTGAATCTTGGGACTGTCCTGAGCTGGATTAGATGAACCTTGTGGATCCCTTCCAACTCAGGATATTCTATGATTCTTGCATAGGTTGCTCAGCTGTCTTGTCGTTGCTACTGTATGTTGGCAAGGAAGAATCCAAACCCAATATTCTCTTTAATATTGAAACCCCAGAAATTTGGGAAAAAACAAACCATACAATTTAAGTGAAACTCAAACAACTCAGGAGGGTGCCCTCTATTTGCAGGGATAACCAGATCTGTACAGCTTTTATTTTAAGGCCACTTTCTGAAGCAGTAAGCATTTTTTACTCCCTCCTACTTCATTATGCCATTGTACTCAGATTTCGGCCCTTTTATCCCTTGCCCATTTCAGTCATGTTCTGGGATCTGCAGTGAAACCACTACAGGAGATGGTCTGCAGCATCAGTAATGCTTTAAGACAAGCTCAGTAGCTCATATTTCTTTGTTAGCATCCCATTGCGAAGGGGAAAGATCAGTTCGCTTTGTTCTTAGGCCTTGATTTTCATAAGCTAATGATGACTGTGGGTGTAATTATGGTCAGGCTTAAGTGGTAGCGCGAGGGCAGAAAAACAGAGAGGAGCTTCCGTGAGGCTGCGTTCCCCTCTGCCGCGCACGCAGAGCGGGAGGGCATCTCTTGCCTTCCCCACGGGCACACACCCATGCCTGGGAAGGAGGGATGTGCCAATCTTGTCATGGCTTGACTAGAGCAGAAACAGGAAGGCACGAGCCTGAGCATCCACCAGTTTGGGTCCCTTATAGGGGCTGTCTGATGCCAGATTAACCTCCTCTAGATGAACCTCCTCTAGCAATAGCAATAATAAATGCTCCCGTTTCTCTTTGGCTCTCTGTTGAACAGGACCCTTCAGTGGATTTTCTTTTCCTTCTAATGTTGAGCAGTCATTGTCCTAGTGGGAAAAAATGTATTTGTGGCTAATCATTTGCTTGATAGTCAGACTAGATCCTGCAAGGAGTGCTGCTTTTAAAGGGGGTGGGATGTTCTGTGGGTGGAATAGTCACTAAGCTCACCACTGCCAGTGTAGCTATAGGTATATAGGCAAAATCTTTAATTATGCAGTGACTGCAGAATCATAGAATGGTTTGGGTTGGAATGGACCTGAAAGATATCTAGTTCCAACCCACTTGCATGTATGCCTCTTCAGCCACACAGTATATATCTATGGTTCTGTGATATTAAAGCTGGTCCAGATTATTTAAACATTTTTTGATCATTACTTAAAGCAATTAAGGTTAAGTATTCTGAATCTTACACCACTTGGGAAAAAACCCCACATTTTTACTTTCTGTTTTCAAAAAGAAAATGGTTTGAAAAATTTTAAGTCACATGTGGCACTAAAGACATATCTTCGGAAATGTAAGCGAATATTCTTCAGTGTTCTGAAACCAAATGACATTTTTTTCCGGGAAATTGACAAAACACGACATTTCCAACCAGGTGTCACATAAAACAAAAGGTGTTACGAGCATTCTGCTGGGAGGTGAGAAGTAATGAATATTTATATGAAATAAAGAGACTGATGTTTAGGCAAGCTTGTAATACTGTTTTCCTGCAGTAAGAATATGCAAATGTCTGTACACATAGGTTCTCGAAGAGAGAATGAAATTGGAGTGCAAGTGTCACGGAGTTTCAGGTTCCTGTACAACAAAGACCTGCTGGACCACACTTCCTAAATTCAGAGAGATTGGATATATTTTGAAAGAGAAATACAATGCTGCAGTGCAAGTGGAGGTGGTACGAGCCAGTAGACTAAGACAGCCAACCTTCCTGAAGATCAAGCAGATTAAGAGCTACCAGAAACCAATGGAAACGGATTTAGTGTATATTGAAAAGTCACCCAACTACTGTGAGGAAGATGCTTCCACAGGGAGCGTCGGTACCCAGGGACGACTCTGCAACCGTACCTCTCCCAACGCGGATGGGTGTGACATGATGTGCTGTGGAAGAGGGTACAACACACACCAGTACACCAAGGTGTGGCAATGTAATTGCAAATTCCACTGGTGCTGCTTTGTGAAGTGCAACACATGTAGCGAGCGGACAGAGGTGTTCACCTGCAAATAATGGCATCATGTGCAAACGAACAGAACAAATCGCCACGAGTGAAGAAAGTGGAGTACAACAAACGACGACAGCATCATTTTGCACATCTAATCTTCTTGGGGAAAAGAACCCCAACCAACACCGCAACAACCACTCCCTCCCCACTACTACTTACACTTCTAAGGATGGTGCATTTTGGCTGGCTGGCTGTTGCAACTGCTTTGGAAACAAGGGCAACAGGATTAAGGTGATGTTGACAACCACATGAAACTTTCTCTCTCTCTCTCTTTTTTTTTTTCTTTTTTTTTACCTACAATCCGGGTGTTGTAGACTTCTCTTAGTGTTTTAAGTTATACATATCAGAGAAGCTGATGGCATTGCAGCTCCCATGACATTTAAAAGAAAAGGACACTTTCTCCTATTTTACAACAACAAAACTGTTGAGCCCCGTGCAAACAAAGACTTTTTTTTTAAGGAAATGGAATCTTCACTGACTAGAACACAGCAGTCTTGCTGCAAAAATCCCTAAATTTCTAAAAAAGCAGGTAGAGAGAAAACAACTGATAGGGAGCAAAATCTATGGCAGAAATACTCCACTATCGGTTTGGAAAAAAAATGTTCACAAAAATACATCAGCTGCCAGTGACACTGGAACTCTTTGAATGAACATTAAAAATAATTATTTATGTTTTTAATAGTATCAAAAAATTCTAAGCACTAACGGGTAGCTATGTCTTAATTCTGTACTAAATGTAAACTTATTGGAACTCTGACTTTATGACTTTTGTATTTGGTTCTCCCTAAGTTCTTCAATGCTACTGATCTGTTGTCACTCCACTATTAGAGAGTTCAATTACTGTAGACCTTAAGCAATTATCAGAACTGAGCAAAAACATCAGATGAAACTGTGGTTACAAATGTTTGATAAAGACTTTTCCCTGCTTGCCTCCTGAATAAGAATGACTTTTTTTTAGACTCAGGCCTGAGGTGTGGAGCACCTGCTCTCAGCTCCTCATAGGGATTTTTAGGATACGGAAACATGCTTCGACAAATAACAAAGGTTTTGCTTTGCTGTCAAATACACTGGCAGAACCTTTCAAGCATTGTGTTTTACCTTTAAATGGTTCGAAGTGAATATTTCCAAGAGTTTTAAATAACTTATGCTCAGTATGAACTGAGAAGTTAATAAAAGTATGGTAGCTGAGCTCTAGGTTGTTGCATCCTGTGAGCTGTGGTGGCTTCTTGAGCATAAGAAAACTAAAATTTGAGTTAGTCTGTGTCATTGTTGTTCTAAGGTTGGCAATAACATACCCCAGGTAAACACATGAATGTTAAGAAAGAAGCTTACTTTTTGCATAGCACTCAGTCCTAATTCACATGCCTTTTCCCTGTGAGAGATTTTTTTAAAATCCTCAGATATTTTACTACTGTAAAATCTAGTGTTTTCAACCCCAAGAGCCACTTATGACCACTTATAACAAAGCCCATTTAATCATATAAATATTTGCTTGTCCCAAGGGTCCCTACCTGATTTCCTGAAAACTTGGATTAAAAATTTCCTTACATCTGCATATCTGCATTTCTAGCTTTTGTTTAATTTTATTACTATTACTGAGGGGCTGCACAGCCATGAGCCCTCCCCACTTGACACGGAAGCACTTGTCACTCTGCACAGTGCTCTTGGGGCAAGGGGCTGGTGGATCTGCTGCTCCACCAGCTCCCATGCTGGATTTCTGAATGAGCCAGAATTACCTCTGCAATTTTTAGGTAGTTTGTATTATCAAAAGTAACAAATAACTCGGGGATTTTCATTTGAACACTCATGAGGACCTGTCTTTCTGGCACCAAGCACTTACCCTCTGAAAATCAGACCCCTTCGATGAGTCTCCCACAGAGCAATGCAAAGTTGCTCTTTTTTTTTCTTGATGTTGCTGTTACTTTCTAAATACCAAAAAATATCTAAATATTGTTTGGTATGAACAAGTGCAGCTTCACAGAAGTCAACAGGGACCCTCAAAATCCTAGAGTCACTCCACATAATTCAAAGTCCCTTTTGTTCATGGGTATCGTTGTTGAATAATAGTGATATACTGTACTTCCACTACATTCTTGACAGGAAGCAAATAAAGCTCCCAAACACAGTAATGCACAGTCTTATGGTACTAGATACTGTAAATATACTAGGATAGTATTTGTTAAGTACAACTGAGGAATCCAATTAAGTTATATTATTGTATATCGTTTAAATGTCTATAGAGTATTTTAAATTATTGTGAACTACACTGCGTTAAAAAAATGAAAAAAAAAGGTTATATATTATAACACCAACCACTCTGAAAAGTGGACCAAAGTGACACTTTCTCTCTTTTTTTTATCCATACCCCTATTTTCAAATAGCTCTGTCTGCTATTGTAAGACCACTATAACAGTCCTATGATTGGCCTAGCAGTCTAGAATAGAATGCTTCAGAGCATCCTATAAAAACTTTTCGTGTGGGGGTGCAGCATTTAGAGAGGTGCTGTATGGCACACAGCAGGGACTGACCATGGGAATGCTTGGGCTTTGAAATAATGTCCCAAGGAAAAGCAGTTTTGGTCAGAACAAGCCATTACCAGTAATGTACCGAAATATTCCCCCCGAATGGTGACTTTTTAACGAAGGTGTCTATGAACAGAAGTGGGTTACACACACCTTTTATTTTAAAAAATGTAGTTTGATGTCAAAGAGCTGTGACAAGAGAGAGGTTGGAATGTGATCAGCAACACAACATGGTTTAACCATACCTTAGCCATGGCAAAACTCAAAATAATGTATGTTATTAAAGAACTTAAGAGCAAAGATCAATTTGTTTACTATGTTAATGTTTTATGGTAAGCAGAAAGCAAAAGATGAAATGTGTTTCCATTAAAACTTAATTTTTCCCCCTTCTAGTTCCATTTCTTTTTGTTTGTTATTTGTTTAGGTAAAAAAAAAGAAAAAGAAATGAAGGCAACAAGGCCTTATGCAAAGGCCATTTGTGTACATATGCAAATGCTTCTCTGGATGAGAAATGATAGGTAACTTCCAAGTCCAAAGCAGTTTTTGTGTCTTGTGAAAACCAGTAATGAACATGCCTGTGTGTGTTATCACAGTCCAAAGCCAACTACCTACACCAGTGGTAGAGAACTGGCATGAGCACCAACCTAGCTACTACCAGAGATTTTAGTTGGCTCCAATTAGAAGGAGATCAATGTTTTGTGAAAGAAAATATATATTTTGTAATAGATATGTGGCATCCAACTCCAGAATGGCTCTTGACCATGAACCTCACATAACATATTAGCAAACAGAAAGGAAATAAGAGGTGTAGAGGAAAGGTTTGAAGGCTCTGACTTCAGCACTTGCACATGCTCGAACTTATTCAAGCAAGGTATGGACACATCTGAAAACCCCACCTGAAGCTGGACCTGAAAGATTTTACAGCATTTATATTGGTCAGAATAGTAGCAACCTCCTTGATACCAAGAATAGTGTCTTCCTATACAAAGAAAAGGTCCAATATTTGCTGTATTTGCCCCTTGGGGAAGATATCCAGCTATAGATAAAGGTATAGCCAAATTTGACATGAACTAAGTCCAAAATAACTTCATTAAAATGAAGAGTTGGCCTAGGTTTACAGCAGCATAAGTATGCACAGCATTTTACCCACAGATGCCAAAGAAAACACTGCACCTTCTTTCTAATTACATCATGGGAAACTTGTTAATAGAGCTGCCGGAAGTTTTTATAGCACATGGTAATATTACATTGGTTTCTACGATGACATCTGGAAAGTAGATGAAACTCATCAAAAGATTTGCAAATCTTTTAACAAATCTAAAGCATGTTGCAAGTAGGTCACTGAAAGTTTTAAACATATTTCCATGTGTTTCTTTCTCAGTTTAAGGTTAAAACCCCAAAGTGATACCGAAGGTAACAAATAGCAGCTTTCCCATGCAAATAACTCCATATGCCTTTCACTATTGAAGGCACAATTGGCATTCAGCATAAAATGCTTCCTATCAAGATAGAGATAATTTGCATTCATGGCAATTTTCATAACTGGACAAAATGACTGCACATTTTCTTTCCAACCCCTCAGACCTTTTGTTACAATGACAGCTCCCACGGTGAAGACTGTACAGTAAGTGGTACAGTAAAGACCCAACATTCTTCTCTCTAAGTGACAACCACAACGAGATGTGGGATATACACAACAAAACTATCCCTAAGGGAGAAAACATCAAAGCTGGAAAAGCAGGGGAAGTTGTAAGCAATTTCAGTTTGTGATACTGATATTCTAAGAAACCTCCTGCATGCAAAACAAACCGCATTGTAGGCTGACATTCACCCACAAACTCTTTTCCCCTCAAATCCAAAGTCCCATCTGCATCTCTGCACATTCAGACTGGAACAAGCATACCCAAAGGCAGGCAAGTATTTTCTTTTTTGGTGTTTTACCTCTACTAGGAAATTGTAGGGCATCATTTTCTGACATACGTTTGCAAATTTAAAATTTGCACCTCATTTTTTAAATGAAGATGTAAGGGTTTTCTCCCTGCACATTCCTGCAGTACAGATATATGTGCCTTAAAACATTTGTTTGGTGAAGAATAAAGACAGCAGTTTTCACATAATACATGGTACTTGCTTGTAATGTGCTTCACAGAGCACTGAGGCAGAGAGAATAATATTGTAAACTCAAAATCTTTAGTCGTGATGCTTTTACTGAAAGGAGTACACCAAATATTGGAAACCCCAGTGTGATTCCATTTCTATCCTCTTTTTTGTAAGTTAGTACTATGAAAGGCCAAAAAACCAGAAATTCACTTTGATTTTGGTTCCTCTTATTCTTGATGCAAACAGATCATAAGATCAATAAGACCCAACTTAATGACATGTAAACTTGTGCATAGGTATTAAGAATGATTCAGATATTTGTTTCATAGGCAATTCCAAACAACTGGCAGCTGCACCAGCCACTGGAAATGTTTGCATTGAAAGCCAGCTGTATGATTAGCCTCTGCCTTCATTTGCCCAGCAATTTAGGGGAAACCCTGCATTTTAGATCCCATACAACTAAAAGGAATTCCCAAGGAGATTACAAGATTTTGATCTTATTGTTTAATTCCTGTGGCTGAGAATGAAAAGGAGCATTCCCTCAATCTTTGGGTAAAGGGAAACCCAAAGGCATTTTGAAGACTATTCACACCACTCAACTTAAAAGACTAAAAGACAGGCTAAGTGAAGTGACAGCCTCTCTGGAGTCCCTCTACAATAGGCAGAGCAAACTTGCTCCAGAGGAGGCCTTAGTTCAGCTCTGACAGACCTTCTTCTCAACTGGAGAAAAGCTCCAGGGAGATACGCTGGATAATTTATCTGCTGAAATTAATCAAAAATTGTGTTGTTGAATGAACTTGCATTTCCCTTCTACCATTTCCCTCAGCTGCTCTTGGGCACTAATTATGTTTTCCTTAGACTCTTTTAACAGCAAGCTTTATTATTTTATGTGTTGTGGAATAGATACTCTATTATGTCAGTGAAACTGGCTTTGCTTTTCCTTTTTACTGCCATCCTGTTCTCATTTCTTCTAGCCAATGTCTGACTCCCGATTTTACACATGGACTATTTCCCCACAGAAATGATTTCAAAGAGAATTGTAAAAGCCAGACTATTATCCAGTGATTTGATCGAAGCAGTTTCCTACAGAGAGACTTATATATGATTTTGACTTCCTCTTAACATATGTGCTGTGCAGAGCAATCTAATCCAAGGGGTGAACATTTAATAGTATTATGCTAATGGTTGTGAAGGATCCTAACGTGTGTCCATTGCAACTCTCTCGTGGTTCTTACACCAGAGTGTATCCAAGCTGCAGTGCTGGAGCACATCAGGCAATGCTGAAAGGCTCTCACACCAGCTGCATCCCAATTACCTGCAAGGATTGCACCCTGTCATTGAAGCTGAGCCAGCCTCCAGGTTAGGCTTGTTCAAAAGGCAGTGAAATTTAGCAATGGTGCATTTTCAGAAGTGCCAGACACCAACAGAATATGGTTACTTGTCTCAACACCTTGCGACGTATTGTATTCTTCAAAGACAAAGAAATACATACATAACAGCAGGTTTAGGGAGGATATTAGGAAAAGGATCTTCACACAGAGGGTTGTCAGGCACTAGAACAGGATCCCCAGGGAGGTGTTCACAGCACTAAGTATGTGAGAGTTCAAGAAGCATTTGGACAATGCTCTCAAGCGCATGGTGGGATTCTTGGGGAGGTCCTGTGCAGGGCCAGGAGTTGGACTCAAGGGTCCTTGTGGATCCCTTCCAACTTAGGATATTCTATGAAACTTAAAAGAATTACCATACCCAGAGACAAGGAAAATAGGCACTTCTCAAATTGCATAGTATATCCCAAATAAAAAGCCTAAAATGTACACACATATGTGTTTTTCCATGCCCATGTACAAATATGTAACTCTATAAAAGACATAAACATATGTGTATATATATATATATGAAAAATAGTCACTGCAGATATTCATAGCAATTTGTATAAGCTACTTCCTCAATTTTCCCATTTAAAGGGGAGTGAATTTTGTGGCCTCTAACTGAAATACAGGGATACAAATTTTCAACATTTCCTTCCAGTTGTCTGTCATCAGCACCACAGTAACACCTCGTAAGACTTTCTTCTGTTATTTGTAGGTAATTTTTATTATTATTTCTAGGTCTCAAAGAAAAGCAGAACTAGCAAGGGCATTGGATCTAGGTGATCTTTGAGGGTCTTTTCAACCCAAAACATTCTGTTATACTATGATTTTGCAGTTGCAAAATGTGGAGATGTGTGAAACCTCTCTCCCCTTCCCCTAAGTCTAGAAGTGGAAGGCAACTTAATTTAGTTCTAAATCCCTTGCTAAAGGCTCCAGCCGAAGCCAAGAGTTAGGGCTACAACTCGGGTGTTCTGGTTTTCAGTCCAAGCCGCTGATTACCAGCCCTACCTGCCGCAGTGGGAGTGACAGTTGTGATGAATACACATTTATTGGCAAGCACCTCACAACCCTTCTTCCTTATCTCTTTAAAAGATAAGCTACTTAATATTTGCCCCTGGCTGATATCAACAAATGTGTCATAATATGCACTTGCTCTGCACCCGTGTTAACCTTTTGAGCAGATGCAGGCTCTTTCAGTCAGAAATCATCACTGGTATGCTCTGTTGGTACATTTACAGTAATGAGTCAGAGAAATGCTTTCTGTTTTTAAAAGGCTAGAAGCAATGCAGCAGGACAGGTTTGTCCACCCACTGCATTTTGTTCCAGCAATTCTGGCACAGAGTTGCATCTGGGATCAAATAGTCTTAGGAAGCCAACATGCCAAGCTTGAACAGTAGGCTAATGTAAATATATAATGGCGTGGGAAAAAAATCTTTTGTTTGTTAATATTAGGTGATACAGAATATCTGTTGTTCAGGACAAGGAACCAGAGAGTTGTTGAATTGTGTTCAACTGTGCCCAGTTGTCTTTTTTTTTAGTGCATAAGTTGCTTTCCTCGTGTGTGCATGTGCACACACACAGAGTGACTTGGAAAGGATTTAACTAAGTCAATGTGTTAATAAACTTTTCCTTCAATGAAAAAAAAAAAGTGAGGGGAAAATGATTTAATGGGAAATTAAGCAAGAAATACCTGAAGATGGGTCGCAGGAGCATGGTAAGAAAGTATGTGCTTTGGAAATTTCAGCTGACTACCTAATCCAAACCACTCCTGGAGGAAGGAGAAGGAATGAGGAAGTCAGTTTGTGGTTACCAGCTTCTCTGGCTGTGATATCCAGTACATAATTATTACAGGGCTACAGTTCAGCCAGCTTTTGACAAATGAACTACCAAGGGTTTTCTCTGCATGTTTTCTATTCAAGTGTGTTTAGTCATAAATATTTGGTTCTAATGGCATTTTCTTAGTCAAACAGCCACTCCTAAACAGTAATATTCTTGGTATAAGCCTCTGAACAAGATTCTTTCAGTCTGGTTGAAGGTCTTTTTACAGAAGTTGAATATCCTGGATTTTTTCACTCACACTAATTTTGGCTAATTTCACCCCAATCACTCTACATCTCCAAACCCTTTGCAACAGTTCATGTATTCTGTGCTGAAATGTTTCCATGAAATAGAATTAAACCCCATGCTATCAAATCAAGTTATTAAATTTATTTTTTTAAAAGAAAAAAGTAATAGTAAAAGGACAGAGTCATCAGATCAGAGCACCAAAGTTCCTTGTTTCTGAGGACCTTATTCAAATTCAGCTTCTCTGGTCTTCAGGATCCTAAAACACAAACTCCTGAGTGCACGTAAGGATTCCATGAGCTCCTCTAGAGGTATCCACGTTTTAGAGGTATCTGTAAATTTCATCTTTCAGTCTCAGAGACCTGGAGGAGGAAATGATGAATCATACACAATCCCTAGTGGTGCTACTGTATGATTTGGCTGTATTTTCAAATGTAATATTAAAATGACAACGTACATGTGGAAAATGCTTATTTTTAATCAGTGCATATTTTCCAAATCATATTATTTTTAAAAGTGAGAGGCACTACTCTTGTCCATTCTTTGCATTTTTACAAGCAGATAATAAGAGGCAACACACCACTTTGGGGATGGTTTCTTGAGGTGGAAATTAAGTCAAATGCCCTCTACTAGTATTTGAACCACTTTTGTACTTTTTGACTCTGTGTGAGCAGGTCATTTATACATAAAACACATTTAGTGAAAGTACCAGCATTATTGTTGTTTTCAGGTAGTCCTGAAACTCTCTCCTCATCCCTAACTACCCATTAGCAAAGGGAACAAATGGATATCAAATTTTTCAAAAAGCAGCCAAATGGATGCTTTCCCAAGGACCTGCATTTACTTTCCTTTGAAAACTGTATGCCCAGTTTTCTGTCAAAAGTCTTTTGCATTCAAGAGATGCCTCTTTTCCCTAGATGGGTTCACTTGAGCTTCTTCCTGCACTTCAGCTTTTTAGTTAGCTACACTCCCTCACAATCTGATACCTTTTCAAATGTCTCTATTCAAGCTGAGACAGATCCAAAAAGTACTCGTAGAGGGTGTTGGCCACAGTCCCAAAAGCCTTTCTGCTGGCACTTGAGAGCAGTGAAGTGTTTGCCTGCTCCCATCATCTCCAGCTGAAACAGGAGGGAACTGAGCTCACCCTTCAACTGCAGACAACTGCAAGGTAAGACACATCAATTTAAGGAGCTATAAATCAAATCAGGCCCCACTCAAGCTCCTGATCTGAAACCTGCCCAAGGTGATGGCTCTCACCGAATTCATCTATGACTCTACACTCAGCAAAGCCAGACTAGAGGATGCTGTGGTCTAAATGAGAGGGTGTCATGGTTTCTAAGTCTGGCTTCAAAGGGGATTAAATCCCTCTGACTGAGTTTTGAACACATCCCATTTCAGTTTTGGAAATTTTGCAACATCTTTTGTTTAAAAGCTTTGTGTTTAGCATAATTCCAAGGTTTTACTTCTCTTCCATAAATCAGTTATGGAAAGGACAAGAGGGAATGGCTTCACACTGAGTGCAGGTTTAGTTTAGATGTTAGGAAGAAATTCTTCCCTGTGAGAGTGGTGAGGCACTGGCACAAGTTGCCCATGGAAGCTGTGGCTGCCTCATCCCTGGAAGTGTTCAAGGCCAGGTTGGGTGGAGTTTCGAGCAATCAGGTCTAGTGGAAGGTGTCCCTGCAGGGGATTGGAACTATATGGTCTTTAAGGTCCTTTCCAATCCAAATCATTCTGGGATTATGTGATTCTATGAAAAAAAAAGAACTGTCAACATGGAATTTTTCAGCATTAGTCTCAAACTCAACAGTAGTATCAGAAAGAAAAATAAAATCATAAAAGCAGACCCATGAAAATTAAAATATTGAAACTACCAGAAAGACAGAGTCTGAGCAGAACACGGATGTCAGCTCAGATCCTACTCAGCATATAGTTGCAGCAGTTATGATGCTGGCATGGTTGCACACATTTATCTGTCCTGTAACACACTCACACACTTGCCTTGGTTGGGAAAACGCATAAAATTTTCAAAAAAAAAAAAAAAAAAAAAAGAGAGGTTAATCAAGACCAAAATAAGGCAGAGTTGTGATGCATCTCTCAAATTGTTTATAAAAATGGGAAACTAGGAATTGAGAAAACCTTTTAGAGAAGGCTTCCTCAATATCTCAATTTTTGCATCCTTTTATTAATACATTTTAATATACTTAAGCTAAAATCTTGAAAAGAGGAGAAACAAGATTCAGGAAGATTTCACAATTATTGAACTAAATTGGCTGTCCCGAACTAGACCCTATCTTGGATCCAAGAAACTATAAATTTTTGTGTTTCCTTGGAAAGAGAATACTCTTCAGGATTCTTTCTTTTGTGTGTGTGTGTGTATGTGTGTATGTGCATTCATGATAGGAAAATTATTTTACTCCTAACTTAAGGAGCATGTTATCTTTTTGAACATTTCTGCTTAAACATGGTCCATAATCTTTCTTTCCTTCTATTTTGGCAAAAGAAACTGGCCATGTGACAATGTGGATTTTCATATTTCAGTTCCAAAAGAAGACAGTTCCATCTTTTTCTTCTCCCTAAACCTTCTGAGACATATTCTAAGATGTCATTCTTCAAATTCAGACACTCAAAGAAAACAAAATGGGAGCATACCACTATCTTCATTTTACATAAATGTATAAAGCCAAAAGGTGTAAAGTATTTTTCAAAGATCATGGGAATATAAAGGAAAAAATCAAGACAGAAAACAACATTTAGGTGGTGGAAACCTAGAATTAAAACCATGCCAGGCTGTCATATTCTGTCACAGCTTTAAAATAAACACAAGTGATTAAATATGAGCTTACTTGCCTGACTTGAGATCTCATTTGTGAAATATTGCCCAGTGACTGGGTAGTTTTCCATTTCCTTCATTCAGAAAACCCTGGCAAAACTTGATCCTGAGGTCAGGTGGAGCAAAGGACATGCAAGAGAGATCAAATCAACCTTGGGAATCAAGGAGCCCATGTCAGGTGTATCAAGGCACAGACTTAGCAGACTTTTTTAACAGCACAGCAGCCTGTTGTGAAACACAGCAATACTCACATCAACAGCCATACCACAGGCAATTATGCCTGGAATTATTTTCACTCATGGAAAGTGCTCAGCTTCGCAGCACCATCGGGTGGGTGACTACTTCTTCATTCTCTGAGGGAGAAGAGGGCCAAAGGCAAGTCTCTAAGACTTGGTTTTGAGAGCTACAGGCAAACTGCTGGAAAACTTGGTGCAGTCATTTCTGTTTCTTGTGGCACCAACTCAGGAGAACACTTGGTGGCCAGCGATGGAGAAGTTATTGATGAGACAGAGGAATGAGATGCAGTCAGTGCCCAAGCACAGAGGTTCCCAAGTGACACTGCAGCTCTGTCATCATGCTAACTGGCCTTTACTGAATCCCACATAATTTAGCCTTATTATTTGGGTCATATTTGTTTTCTTGCTTCTTTCCTAGAAGCTGGTGGCAAGTGTCTTTCTTTTCAAGACCAGTGACAAATCAGTGAAAAACAAACACGCTGCCATGAGAGTGTGTTGCTACACATCTTCAGTACATATTGCAGAGTCACTTCAAGCGTGGATGAGGCAAAAAACGAAGCAGCTC